>NC_037685.1:52607584-52678152 GCF_003255815.1 Theropithecus gelada
ACAATAAATCTCGTAAAAAAAAAAAAAAAAAAAAAAAAAAAAAAGAATCGCAAAGAATTATTGGAAACCCAAACTCTGGAATGTTTGCAAATTTAGTTGCGCTTCTGTGTAATTATGTCTATATAGCTAGCCACGAAGTTGATGATTTTTTAAAAATCTGTGCCTTATTTGTATAAAAAAATGCACAATGAATAATTAATGTTCATACGAAAACATGTTAGACCTTGTGAAGGGAAAATCAATCTTGGGGACCCAAAATCACTAAACTAAAGGGAAAGTCAAGCTGGGAACTGCTGAGGGCAAATCTGCCTCCCATTCTATCCAAAATCACCCGTCTGCTCACCGAGATAAAGGCATATCTGATTGCCTCATTTGGAGAGAGTAATCAGCAACGCAAAAGGATGAAACCATTTGTCTCTTACCAACCTATGACCTGGAAGCCCCCTGTCTGGCCTTCTGAATTTTCTGGACTGAACCAATGTACATCTTACACATATTGATTGATGTCTCATGTCTCCCTAAAATGTATACAACCAAGCTGAGCCCCTGCCACCTTGGGCCCCTGTTGTCAGGACCTCCTGAGGATGCATCACAGGCATACATCCTCAAGCTTGGCAAAATACACTTTTTTTTTTTTTTTTTTTTTTGAGACGGAGTCTCGCTCTGTCGCCCAGGCTGGAGTACAGTGGCCAGATCTCGGCTCACTGCAAGCTCCGCCCCCCGGGTTTACCCCATTCTCCTGCCTCAGCCTCCCGAGTAGCTGGGACTACAGGCGCCCACCACCTCGCCCGGCTAGTTTTTTGTATTTTTTAGTAGAGACGGGGTTTCACCGTGTTCGCCAGGATGGTCTCGATCTCCTGACCTCGTGATCCGCCCGTCTCGGCCTCCCAAAGTGCTGGGATTACAGGCTTGAGCCACCGCGCCCGGCCGTGTTCTCCAAATATTTTCAGTTCACTTTTTATGAATGCATTCTGACTGTTCCATCCCACCTACTTAAATTGTCACATGGCCTCATGACTGTTTTTTTTTCTTTGCCAATGGAGTTGAGAAGAAAATAACATGTGACTTTTTCAGAAGAAATTTCCAAGAAACAGAGTTCTATTCTGCATGCTTTTTTCTCTTTTCTATAGCAATGGGGATCTTATTGATGGTCCCTCCTTCCGTCTGGATTCCTGTGTTAGGATGATACAGCATAGAGCTACCTCTCACCTGATCCATGATGAGATGTATATAAATGAGGAAGAAGATTTTTGAGCCACTGAAATTTGGAGGTTGTCTGTCACCACAGTTTAACCTAGCCCCCATTGACTGATGCAGGGCTGAAGAATGAGTCCAAACTGGATCTGGACAAGACATGTGAAGAGCACTCCAGGTTGAGTAAAATTCAAGTGTTGTCTCAAAGATAACAGTGAGCTGATATGTTATTGGGTGCGTGTGGGATAAATAAGGTATATCAGGTGAGAATAAGGAGAAACTTAACTTTAAAAGACGGTGCTGATTTGGACTGTGGAGAGATTCAAATGCCCTGTTTAGCATTTGAGATTGTGATGGTTGAACAAACTAATTAAAAGCCCTAAATGAAGACTTGGGATAAATATCTGAGGGTGTCTAATATCCCAATTTTTCATCCTAGAATGGGCAGAGTCCTTGACCCCATTCTAGTGAGACTTCCAAAAGAAAAAAGACCTACATTTCTTCAACAACCCACACTGAGAGACTTTCCTACACTTTTGACCTGTGGCTAACACTCCTCACCTTTCATTCTGTCATCAGCGTTTTGGGGAAACATATTTAACTCTCTATGATTTACAGGTTATTAAATGGCCCTTATAATTCCCTCCAGAGCTGGAAAAGACTAATGATGATGGTTTCTGAGCTCACAGAAGCAAGCAGGCGTGTGTGCTCAGCAGCCACGTGGCTCATCTGCTAGGAGCTTACTAAATATGATATTCTACAACATTGCTTAGCACAAGGAGAGACGCTCCTGACTCAGAGGATTTAATTGCTCACCTACTTCTTTTTGTGCCCTCTTGGGCTCCTAAAATGAAAAGAACCCTGGGGTGATAAAGTGAGTCAAAGGGGTGCCAGCCGCATCACAGCAAAATAGATTCCTAAAAAATCCCTGGCCTAGGATGACAGCCTTGGCTGGATAAGTTTGAATGTGCTGATAGTGGACATGGGCGAGTGAAGGTGGTTGAAATGTTCATATTAAAGAATTTCCACCCAGGTTGCAAGAAAAGAGAGAGGAATGGAGATGGCAGCATGAGTCCCTACAATAAAAGCAGATGTTTTGAGATCACTTATATTCGTTCTGACAAAAATTAAAGACAGAAACCAAAATTTAGCCTGAGGCTACAATTAATTGGGTAATAAGCCAGAGGCACATATGGCATAGACAGATTTAAACATTTCTCCCTTATATTAATACAAATACTAAACTTTCAAATAAATTGATTCCAAATAAAACAAATATTCAAAAATTTGATGAATAAACACTGGGGTCTACAGTAGTATTTGAAGGACATCTCACAAAAAGGTTTGGTTTTTGAAGGTTAGAACTGATGGTCTAGAGAATTCATTTCATTCCAGAGAGAGAAAGGAGGAATTTCTTGGGTTCCTTCAGGAATGAGTCTAGCTTTGCCTCATCTTTGTTTGAACTATGGATACGGCAGAAGAAAACATGATGATTTCACCGATTGAAGGTGCAAAAAGTCACTGGGTTCTCTAAGAAGCCTGGGATTCTTCTGCAGGAAAAATAAGTTTGTTGAGAAAAAATGAGTTGAGGAGGCTGTTACTGAAGTGAAGCAGAATTGTTTTTACATAATCTGCTCATTACCCACTCTGTAGTGTGGATAAAAATTATTCAAGCAAAAGGTCCTCTTACTGTTCCTGGAATGCAGTGGAAAGAGAACAGATTAGTTTTTTAACCTTAGAACACAACCACTAGAAACGTTCTACCTCAGATGAGATATTGCCTAATTATTTTCAAAAGACAGTGAAAAGTGATGGATGTAAATATTTGCTACAAAATAAATACATGCTAGAAACAGAAGCATCTGGATCAGTTATATTAGAGCTACCTGTGTTCCCCTGTCACTGAGATTAAAACAAAAATGTCCAATACAATCATTCGCAGCATGGGAGAGGGGAAGGTGAAGGATGGAAAGGCCGGTCATAAAAGGATCAGAATTTCAGTCCATAAGGAAGTGGCTTTGTGCATTGTCTGTTGCTGTGTGCAAGGTGAAGGCTGGGGCAAGAAAATGTGCAGTAACAAGGGCTCCTTTGTCCATCTCACCTCTCTAGATACCAGGTTGCAGACATGTTGCATTTTAATTGAAAGGTTGATATAATTTTTTTTAAAGAACACTTGCAGTGTTTGAAGTGACAAAGGCTGCTGTGACAAAAAAGCAGGGAAAGGGATTAAAAAAAAAAGCAAACAACAACGAAAACCCCACAAAAAAGCAAACAACAAACAAACAAAAAACAGAGGAAGAAGTCGGCTGTGACTACTTCCAGGAAGGAGCTACAAGAGGCAATTAGAAATTTTATTCGCTTTGCAACTGTGGGTTTTCCGGCCTGCTTCCTTTCTAAAGTATATGACTTTGTTTTTGGTTCATGAAGTTATCCCTTTCTGTTTTCTGGAACAGCTATGTATTTTCTTTATCTGTCATCTATCTACTTGCCTATCATCTATCTATTTACTATCTATCTTTTCTACCTTTCACTATCAAGAGCTGGGGTCAAGCAGGATAGAATTGCAGTGTATGTTCACTCTACCATTTAAAACAAGAGCTCTCGTAGGCATTCTCCATCGTATCACAAACCTGAGCTTTCTAAAACAGGGTGTGGCAAGCTACCATGCACGGGCCATGTCTGACGCAGTCTGCGTTTGTAAGTAAAGTTGTAACATGTGTTATATGACGTCTCTGGCTGCTTTCATGGTACAATGGAAGAGCTGAGTCATTGAGAGAGAGAGACCATAATGCTTGGAAAACTTAAAATATTTAACATTTAGCCCTTTGCAGAAAAATATTTGCTGACTCTTGTTTTAAAAAATCTCTGTTTAAAATGCTACCTATTGCCTTCTGGATAAAATCACAGCTCTTTACCACAATCGACACAGCTTCAGCCCTGCTTCTATATCCAGCCTCATCTATTATTTCTGCTCCTCCTCCTTATTTTCCTTCTGGCCATGCTGATGGATTGTCAGCTTCCCAGATGTGCGAGAATCTCTCCTCCCTTCCTGACATTCTCATGCTCTCCGTCTGCCTCTCAAGAACTTCCTGTCCCATCTCTCATGACAGATCTCTTCTTCATTCTTTAAGATGCAGCCCCTTTGCTCCTTCCTTAAGGATGCCTGTCTGGCTCTATTTTGGGTGACATGCTCCTTCTGCATCTCCCAGGGCCATCCTGTGTGTGTCAGCTGTGGCATTTCTTTGCATCTCTGTGTCATATATCACCAAATCTGCCTAAGCTTGCGTGAGTCACTGCATGACAACTTCAGACTCCACCAGCATTGTCCCCACTAACCACGAGGCTTAGACATTTGTCCAGTATGCTCAGGGTTGTGGGGTAGTAGCAGTAACCAGCTGGTGAGCATCATTTCTTACATCCGAATCAAATCTGTAGATCTCTGCCTTTCATACATATTTGGAGTTTAAAATTAGCATAAAGATTTTCCTTAAAATAAGAACAAATGGCTTGAGTAGGCTTTTGGAATGTATGATATTTTCACTGGTTCATTTCTGTGTTCAGCATTCCCACATGAATCTAAACACGACTCTACTCTTAGTAACTGTGTGACCCTGGGACAGTCACTCAATCTCCCTCAGCTAAATTTTGTTGTGTGAGTAATGAGAAGAGAGTTGTGATTTGTATTTAGTGAATAGTAACAAACAAAAGGCATTTAGCTTTCTGGAAGCTGGTATGTAGTAGATCCTCATGAAATACTAGCTCTGTTGATAAAACTAGACCGAAAGAAGCTTTCAAAGTCAACAACAGTATCATGCAGTGAAGGACGTAGATAAGAAGCTGCTGCCGCAGCCTGCAGCTCCTGGAGGCCCCTTTTGTCCATGATTTAGCAGGAATGCACTACCTTTCCATGAGGAGACAGTGCCCACAGAAACCAAGGCCATTCTTTGAAGACAAACATGTTTTAATAGTCTTTACATTATGTAATAGTGTAATATAAATAATAATTTATTATTAATAATTCTGTAAAATTATTTACATTATTATGTTATGACTTTTGTACAGGACTTTACACGCAGGTATTCTGAAGTTGGTGGTCTGTGAGTAGCATCGAGTGATGACTGACACACTCTGACCTGGGGTAGAACAACATGTGCCCCTGCAGTTTGCTGAATTTCAGGGCATCACCACCTTTTTTCAAGAGTGTGTTTTCCTGTCCTCTAGAGTTTTGCCCACTTAAGCAATGGTTTTGCTGTAATAAAGAATGACACTATTGGCCAGGCACGGTGGCTCAAGCCTGTAATCCCAGCACTTTGGGAGGCCGAGACGGGCGGATCACAAGGTCAGGAGATCGAGACCATCATGGCTAACACGGTGAAACCCCGTCTCTACTAAAAATACAAAAAAAATTAGCCAGCCGTGGTGGCGGGCACCTGTAGTCCCAGCCTGAGGCAAGAGAATGGCGTGAACCCAGGAAGTAGAGCTTGCAGTGAGTGGAGACTGTGCCACTGCACTCCAGCCTGGGCGACAGAGCAAGACTCTGTCTCAAAAAAAAAAAAAAAAAAAAAAAAATTACACTGTTTATCAAAATATTACTTTGAAGAATACTGGTTCACATAGTTCAAGTTTTCTTAAACTATCAGGCCCATAGCTAATGCCAGTGGCTCCAAGGATGAGAAAGTAAAAAGGCCTTTTTTTCTCTCTCTTTTTTTTTTTTTTTGGGCCAAGACACAAAAATACCACATTTCAAACTTTACTGTCTCATGCTACTCCCTGGAAAATTAAAAGTGAACATACTCCCCTCCCAGCCCAATCACAGCTAATGAATAACCAAGATCTCCTGCAGGTGCCTTTGCCTGGGCTCTGTGAGCCTGGAGTTGCTGACTGACACTGGGCAGCAGGCAGCAGAGCTGGTCCCATTTCTCCATGTTTTCCCCACTCTGTGGGGGACACAGGCACATTGAACAACCTGGGTCCTGGCCTGGCACTGGCTGGGAAGCTATTTGATGTCAGGCTCAATGTGGACTTCTGAGTTGAAAAGAGAGTATGGGTCACCCAGCCCCACTTACTCATTTTACCAAGAATGAAAATGGGGATCTATTCCAGACATGAGAGTACACATTGTAAGGCTGTGCAAGCTCGCCACACTTGTATACACTCAGCACACACTTACTGATTGCCCAGCATGAGAGGGGCTCTAGTTCCCGGGGTCCCACCCTCCACAGAGGACAACAGCACCTCGAGGGACAGATGTGCAAACAGCAAGGTGGGGGCCCTTCTGCTGGAGAGGTGGCCTGGGAGGATCCTTAGAAGAAGTGACAGCTGAGCTCTTCTCTGAAGGGTGAAGCTGAATTACTTGAAGCTTAGGGTGAAGGGGTGTCCAGGGAAGTGGAGCCTGTGAGCCCAAAGTATGAGCATAATGACTTGTCCAGAGAAGTGTAACAAGTTCCATGTTGTTTCTACGTGAAATCTGAACAGGAGTCACCAAAGGAAAGAGCAGGATCCTGGAGCCAGGGCCTTGGATTTCACCCGCTGGCAATGGTAATGTTCACTGGGAATTTTGGGGGGCAAAACGTGAAAGTGTTTCCTCTTAGCTCCAACTCTCTGTCTCTCTGTCTCTTTCTGTCTCTCTCTCTCTCTCTCTCCCTTATCTTTAATTTTTGTATTATCTGAAGAAAACACAGATGTCTCAGACGCGGGGATTAGCAGTCTTCCTCTTTCTGGATGACTTCAGGTGAGCACTTTGGCCTCTGTGAGTTTATTTACAATAATTCACGAATCTTGCAAAAAAAAAAAAAAAAAAGTCATGGTAGCAGAGGTTAGAGAATCTCCTAGTATTTCTTCTGATACTTTGAATTTATGATTAATATGTTTAATCTTCATCTTCTGAAAAGTCACCAGTTGCACAGTGAGGACGATAAAGGGAGTCTGTTTCTGTGGTTTGTGGCTTCAACAGTCGGTGGTTTTGCAGCAACAGCATTGCATGTGGGTTTTAGGCTGATGATGCTCAACAGTGGACAATTCTCTTTACCTGCCTGGGCCCCACTGCCCACCCTTCCATACAGTGCAGGGTCACAGCTGAGCTCTCCGAGACACCTCGCAGGATCTCAGCTTCTGAACTGTCAAGTGTCTTCCAGGTGAAGGCTTGGTCTCATAGCCTTTGTGGCTTCCTCCAGGTAACACTTGCGTTTTTTACCTAACCCTGGTATTTGTGTGACATGTGTGTGAATGTGCTCCCTGTGGCAGCGCTGAGGAAGGACTCAGTCATCACAGATGCCAAAAGGCAAACGCAGTGTGCTTTTTTCCAACATCTCCAGTCTTGTATTATTTTTACCCATCAGCCCATTTGAAAAAAGGAAAAAAAAAAGCTTCCTGTTAGAATTAAATTCCTTCTGGAGATAATGGGTATTTTTTAAATCATTCATTTTTTTATGGTCACATTTGCTCCCAGTTCCTGCCAGGATCCACTAGAGGGCAGACACACCCCTGTGTGTGGCGCTTGCTGAGTGGTAATAGGAACAGTGCCTGCCAGCATCCACTAGAGGGCAGACACACCCAGGTGTATTTGTGTGGCGCTTGCTGAGTGGTAATAAGAACAGTGCCGGCCAGCATCCACTTTCAGCACTGTGGGAGGCCAAGGCAGGAGGATCAGGGGTTTGAGACCAGCCTGGGCAACATAACTAGATCCTGTCTCCACAAAAAAATTAAAATAAAAAAAATTAACCAGGCGTGGTAGTGGGCCTGTAGTCTCAGCTACTTGGGAGGCTGAGGCAGGAGGATTGCTTGAGTCCAGGAGTTCAAGATTATAGCAAGCTATTATTGTGATTGTAAATTGCCACTGCACTTCAGCCTGGGCAACATAGTGAGACTTGGTCTCAAAAAATTTTTTTCTTTAATAAAAAATTTAAAAATAAAGATTGCCGGGAAGTGTTGAGTTCTGAGTGATTGTGATCATGAATTTCAACAGAAAGTAATAACCCTACTTAAGTGATTTTTTTCCAGCAGCAAGCTTGGTTTCAAACAAAGAAAAGCAAATGGTAGGGTTCATCCCAGGGAACTTTCCAATGAATATATTGGAGAGACAGTCACTGAAGCTACTTGCATTATCCCATATAAATCATAAAACACCCTCCAAGCCAGAAAATTAGAAGTCATCTGATTGGTCACAAACTTATGTTAATTCTACCTTTTAACCCCCTTGAGCTTCTACTATCCAAATTCAATACTTAGCTGGATTACCACACTAGCCATATGTTCTATTCCCAGTCTCTACCTCCACCAAGCCACTTCCATCATACATTTTTTTTCTTTTTTTTTGAGACGGAGTTTCGCAGGCTGGAGTGCAGTGGCGTGATCTCAGCTTACCGCAACCTCCGCCTCCTGGGTTCAAGCGATTCTCCTGCCTCAGCCTCCTGAGTAGCTGGGATTACAGGCATGCACCACCAAGCCTGGCTAATTTTTTTGTATTTTTAGTAGAGATGGGGTTTCTCCATGTTGGTCAGGCTGGTCTTCAACCCCCAACCTCAGGTGATCTGCCTGCATTGGCCTCCCAAAGTGCTAGGATTGCAGACATGAGCCACTACACCCAGCCGTCTTTATTATTATTATACTTTAAGTTCTGCGATACATGTGCAGAACGTGCAGGTTTGTTACATAGGTATACATGTGCCATGGTGGTTGGCTGCACCCATCAACCCGTCATCTACATTAGGTATTTCTCCCAATGCTATCCCTCCCCTAGGCCCCTACCCCCTGACAGGCCCCAATGTGTGATGTTCCCCTCCCTGTGTTCATGTGTTCTCATCGTTCAACTCCCACTTACAAGTGAGAATATGTGGTGTTTGGTTTACTGTTCCTGTGTTAGTTTGCTGAGAATGATGGTTTCCAGCTTCATCCACGTCCCTGCAAAGGATATGAACTCATCCTTTTCATGGCTGCATAGTATTCCATGGTATATATGTGCCACATCTCCTTTATCCAGTCTATCATTGATGGGCATTTGGGTGGGTTCCAAGTCTTTGCGATTGTGAATAGTGCTGCAATAAACATACGTGTGCATGTGTCTTTATAGTAGAATGATTTATAATCCTTTGGGTATATACCCAGTAACTGGATTGCTGGGTCAAATGGTATTTCTGGTTCTAGATCCTTGAGGAATCGCCACACTGTCTTCCACAATGGTTAAGCTAATTTACACTCCCACCAACAGTGTAAAAGACTTCCTATTTCTCCACATCCTCTCCAGCATCTGTTGTTTGCTGACTTCTTAATGATCGCCATTCTAACTGGCTTGAGATGGTATCTCATTGTGGTTTTGATTGGCATTTCTCTAATGACCAGTGATGATGAGCTTGTTTTTTTCTTATGTTTCTTGGCTGCATAAATGTCTTATTTTGAGAAGTGTCTGTTCATATCCTTCACCCACTTTTTGATGGGGTTTTTTTTTTTTCTTGTAAATTTGTGTAAGTTCCTTGTAGATTCTGGATATTAGCCCTTTGTCAGATGGATAGATTGTAAAAATTTTCTCCCATTCTGTAGGTTGCCTGTTCACGCTGATGATAGTTTCTTTTGCTGTGCAGAAGCTCACTAGTTTAATTAGATCCCATATGTCAATTTTGGCTTTTGTTGCCATTGCTTTTGGTGTTTTAGTCATAAAGTCTTTGCCTATGCCTGTATCCTGAATGGTATTGCCTAGGTTTTCTTCTAGAATTTTTATGGTTTTAGGTCTTACATTTAAGTCCTTAATCCATCTTTTTTTTTTTTTTCTTTTTTTTTTTTGAGATGGAGTCTCGCTCTGTCGCCCAGGCTGAAGTTGGAGTGTAGTGGCGCGATCTTGGTTCACTGCAAGCTCTGCCTTCCAGGTTCATGCCATTCTCCTGCCTCAGCCTCCTGAGTAGCTGGCAATACAGGTGCCCGCCACCACAACCAGCTAATTTTGTTTTTGTATTTTTAGTAGAGACAGGGTTTTACTGTGTTAGCCAGGATGGTCTCAATCTCCTGACCCTGTGATCTGCCCGCCTCGGCCTCCCAAAGTGCTGGGATTACAGGCGTGAGCCACCGTGCCCAGCCTTTAATCCATCTTGAGTTAATTTTTGTGTAAGATGTAAGGAAGGGGTCCAGTTTTCTGAACACAGCTAGCCAGTTTTCCCAACACCATTTATTAAATAGGGAATCCTCTCCCTATTGCTTGTTTTTGTCAGGTTTGTCAAAGATCAGATGGTTGTAGACGTGTGACATCATTTCTGAGGCCTCTGTTCTGTTCCATTGGTCTATACATCTGTTTTGGTACCATTACCAATGCATTTCTTTTTTTTCTTTCTTTCCTTTTTAAAGAGATGGGATCTTGTTCTGTTGCCCAGGCTGCAGTGCGATGGTACAGTCACAGTTCACTGCAGCCTCAAACTCCTGGGCTCAAGCAATCTTCCTGCCTAGGCCTCCCAATTAGGTAGGATTACAGGTGCACCACCATGCGTGGCTTCATCGTGTTTTTCATTATTCCACTAATTAAGAATTTTCAATGGCTCCACATTGCTGATACGTTTTTATAAAAGCTACACTTCTTATAGTGTCATGCAAGACCTTTTGTGTTCTAGTTCCTGCCTACTTCTTCAGCCTTTTCTCTCTTTTCTTCCCCATTCTCAAATATCCTACCCTGTAACAATACTAAAATACTATCAACTTCTTAAACAATCACAAGATCGTTCCCTCTGCCTATAATTCCTGCCACCCACTTGCTGGCCAGGCAAACTATGAATTTGTTCAAGGATCACTTCTTATGAAACTTTTCCTGCCTACTCAGGCAAGGTTGAGAAATGGCACTTTCCCTCAGTCAACAATTGGATAAAACAGAGCCCCAGGACCTCTATTACAGATATGAGACAGGGACTGTGCATAACGCCCAGGTTGGCATTGATGTTTTGTTACATGTGTAATTATGAACATCTCTGGGTGGCCAATTAGCCTCTGTTGACAAAAAAGATCAAGGACTATGATGGCTATGATGCTAACAGTTATAGGTTTTCAAAGAGAAAAGTTACATGTTTCAATGACACTGCCTTGGCCAATGGCTGTATTTTATTTGCAGCACCCAGAGTGCTATGTTAAAACAAGCATGGTCTTTAGTAAGCCTAGTACTATGTTATACATTTACTGTTTATGGGAAGTTGCTGACATTTCTGAGCTTCAGTTTCACATCTGTAGTGTGGGGATATCTATTTTACAAGATTATTTTAAAACTTAAAGATGATAATTGTACATTACAATGCCTATCTTCTCATTTGTTGCCTTTAATTTCTTCATACTTGTGGTTTTATTTTGGCATCCTTTTGCTTCTCAACTGTCCTCTGAGATTCAAGTTAACCATTACCATTTTACAAATTCCAAATTCCAAGGTTTCTGACTCATACATAGACTAGAGTAATAGTAGTAGTAACGCTTAAGCAGGTCCCCCTGGCAATCTTTCTCCACCTTTCTCCTCAACAGTATCAGCTGCCACTATTTCCAGGTATGAAAAGCTCAGAGATATTATTATAATCACTTATGAATTTACTTTCTGAGACAGTGTCTCGCTCTGTCACCCAGGCTGGGGTGCAATGGCACAATCTTGTCTCACTGCAACCTCCACCTCCCGGGTTCAAGTAATTCTCAGGCCTCGCCACCACATCCGGCTAATTTTGCGTATTTTCAGTAGAGACAGGGTTTTACCATGTTGGCTGGGCCTGTCTTGAACTCCTGGCCTCAAGTGATCTGCCCGCCTCAGCCTCCCAAACTGCTGGGATTACAAGCGTGAGCCACCCGACTGGCCATATATTATTATTATTATTATTATATTTTAGATAGGGTCTCGCAATGTTGCCCAAGCTGGACTCAAGCAATCTTCCCGAATACCTGGGACTACATGCAGGCACTACAGCACCCTGCCTTAAATAGCTACAAAATATACCTTCCTGTAACAGTTCTGATAAATATCTTTACTTCGTTTATTTTCCTTTTTTCAGATGCAGTCTCCCAGGCTGGAGTGCACTAGCATGATCTTGGCTCACTGCAACCTCCACCTCACTGCAACCTCTGCCTCTGAGGCATGAGGTTCATTCAGGCGATCTTCCCAACTCAGCCTCCCGAGTAGCTGGGATTACAAGCCTGCACCAATATGCCCAGATAATTTTTTTTTTGTATTAGTAGAGACAGGGTTTTACCACCTTGGCCAGGCTGGTCTTGAACTCCTGACCTCAAGTGATCCGCCCGCCTTGGCCTCCCAAAGTGTTGGGATTACAGGCGTGAGCCACCGCGCCCGGCCTCTTTGACTTCGCTTAAATGTCCACTTTTAGTAGTAAAATCCCAGAAAATGTTTGTGGGAGTATGTTTAACTAAAAAGCTCATATTTCCTTTTATTTTTGGGCAATTCTTAAGGTAAGCAAACTAATGTTGCATGATAAACCCCCATCAAGTATCTCACACTTAAGCAAAGACCTCAAATCATAGTCTGTGGCTTTATTGCAGCTTTCCTTCAAAATATCATGTGACTGAGGAAATCCCTATCTTCCTATCAGGCTAAAGAAACGACAGGACAGCGATTACACTTTTAAGTATTGGAGGGTTTAGAGCCCTAGATATTCTATATGCAGACTATTCATGTTTGTTTGTTTTAATAAACACTGGTCCAAAGGCTCATTTTCACAGTAGCTACAGTTTTTCAGTTCCAGAACCAGGTAAAGAAGGGCAGCCCCGTGATCCATAAAATCCAAGGGTGACGACTCAGGGTTAGGACCATTTCTTGGTGACATTGAGATGGTCGAGCTGGTCCGCAATGAATCTATGCGGGGGGAACTTGGAGGTGGCGGCCGCCTTTAAGGCCTCGAAGGCCTCCCTCCTGCGCACCGCGGCGTGGCCGCGCTCCTGCTCCCGGGTCATGTAGGGCATGCTCAGCCAGTAGTGGTTCTCCGCCTCGATCTCCAGGCGGCGGATCATGTTCTGCTTGGCGCGCAACGACACGAACCGCGGCCGCCGGTGCTTCCCGATCCACTGACGGCCGGGAATGCGGTTGCGGCAGAGGAGCGCAGTCAGGAACATGGTGCCTGCGGAAGAGAGGGACGGGCTTTGCGGACGCGAACAGGCGCGGCCTGACCTGGAGAGAGCAGCGGGCGCGCGCTCCAGCTCACGCCTACGGGAGTTCCCGCACCGCCTCCCCTCCAGAGAAGCGGGGAGCCCAGCTAAGGCCAGCAGGCGAACAAGGCGCTTCCTGCAGGACTGAATTCGCACAGGTACTCACCGGTCGGTTCCACAGGACTCCGCGGCTGCCGGCAGACGCTGCAGCGTAAGCGCACCTGTCTCGCGGGGTCTCCTGGCGCCTCGGCGAGAGACTTCAGCTCTCGCGAGAGAGGACTGCGTCTGCGCAGAGCCGAGGACGCGTCCGGCGCGGATTCAAACTAGTGGCGGGAGGCTGTGAGCTGAGGGGTGTTGTCCGCGTACGCCTGGAGTCCTTCCCGGGTGTGCTCAGCATGGACCCTATCCGGAGCTTCTGTGGGAAGCTGCGGTCTCTGGCCAGCACGCTGGACTGCGAGACGGCCCGGCTGCAGCGAGCGCTGGACGGAGAGGAAAGCGGTGCGTGAGGCGGGCTGCCGGGGCCCGGTGCGCGGGGTGCGCCGCGGGAGGAGGGGCGTGGCGAGTGGAGGGTGCGGCCCGCGGAAACCGCCAGGCACTGACGGCGTGGACGGCCGCCTCCAAGGTGCGGAGTGGGTGCTGAGTGTCTCCATGCTCGGCGTTTGGCGTTAGCGTAGCTCCTGGGCCTGTTTATGGTTTATTCCTAGGAACTCTTATCGCGTGTCCCTTTTAGTCCCATGTACAACCCCAAGGCTCTCCTGAGATAATGAAAGTAGCACCATTTATGTTGTGAACAGAGAGCAGCGCTTAAGAATAAGAACCTAAGTTGACAGTTTGAGCTCATAATACATATACTAATTTATACGTGATATGCTTTCGTCTCATACAATATATGTGCTTGTCAATAAAATACCATGTAAACCTAAACAGATTCTCTTAGAATCAAGCTATTTAACGTTGTTCTTTACACGATACTTTACACATATAGTGACTTTTTTCTCACCCAGGTGGTCAACAGTTGCAGTAAACCTCTGTGTTTTTCCCACTAAACCGTATTACCAACACAAACACTAGTACTCGACAGTGCTGGGGTTTTAAAAAAATGTGTATAAATAAAGCAAAATTCACCATTCCCCTTTTTATTGGAGATTTTTTAAATTGTTGAAAAAGTAGTTCAGATTTTGGAATTATTTCATAAATGTCATAATTGTAATGTGCTTTAAAATATTAAACCCTGCAGACTTTTACTTTAATTATGTAATGAATGATCTCCAGTCACTTGAAAATGCCTATTTCTGCCGGGCACGGTGGCTCATGCTTGTAATCCCAGCACTTTGGGAGGCCGAGGCGGGCGGATCACGAGGTCAGGAGATCGAGACCATCCTGGCTGACACGGTGAAACCCCGTCTCTACTGAAAACACAAAAAATATTAGCCCCCAGCTACTCGGGAGGCTGAGGCAGGAGAATGGCGGGAACCCGGGAGGCGGAGCTTGCAGTGAGCCGAGATCGCGCCACTCCACTCCAGCCTGGGCGACAGAGCGAGACTCTGTCTCAAAAAAAACAAAAAACAAAAAAAAAGGAAAAAGAAAAAAAATGTCTATTTCTGTGACTGTAAAATCAACATATGTGCATTGTAGGAAATTTAAGCTATGGAAAAGTAGAAAGAAAATAAATACCCCGTATCCATGGGTCATGCCACACCACTATTAATATTTTAGTAGCTTTTCTACCATTGTTATTTTAGGGCTTTTTTGTTTTTATTTGATTTTGTGATAGTACTATAATAGACACAAAATTGCATTGACATTTTTGGATGCTTTTTCTTTTTTTTTTTTTTTTTTTTCCTGAGATGGAGTCTCGCTGTTGCCCAGGCTAGAGTACAGTGGCACGATCTCGACTCCTCCAACTTCCACCTCCCAGGTTCAAGCGATTCTCCTACGTCAGCCTCCCAAGTAGCTAGGATTACTGACTCACGCCACCACGCCCAGCTAATTTTTGTGTTTTTAGTAGAGATAGGGTTTGACCATGTTGGCCAGGCTGGTCTGAAACTCCTGACCTCAAGTGATCCGCTTCAGCCTCCGAAAGTGCTGGGATTACAGATGTGAGCCACCGGGCCCAGCCTGGAGATTTTATATATATATAAAATATACATATATATATAATCTATATATAAAATGTATAAAATCTCCGTTTTAATATATTTTATATATTTATACATTTTATATATTTATATTTTTATATGTATTATATATTTATATATTTTAAATATTTATTTTATATATAATATATATTTTTATATATTTGTATATTTATATATCACATATATTTACATGTATTTATATAAGATAGCTATATAATATATTTATATTTTTTATGTATTTATATATTTTACATATATTTTGCATATATTTTTATATATTTTAATATATATTTATATTTGTTTATTTTTATGTATATTTATATACATTTTATGTATATATAAAATTTCTCATATATATATGTGAGAGAGAGAGACTTTCCATAAAGCTCATCCTAATTTATTTTCCTACCAACATATTGACTCTGCATAATCTGCATTTTCTTCTGTGTTTACAAGGAAAACTTGGAATAATCATTCAATTCCTGTCCCATATGCGTTATAGAAAATGTGGAATTGTAATTAGAGACAATGGTCACAAACAATCTCGCCTTTTATGATCACAATGATGAATAATTCAGTTGGTTGACTTCTAAATATCTTTGAGATATAATTCACATGCCATAAAACCATTTAAAGGATACAATTTAGTGGTTATTAAGATATTCAGAGTTGTGCAATTATCACAACAAAAAGTTTAGATTTTCATCACTCCTAGAAGAGATCCCTGTGCCCCTTAACGGTCACTCCCCTTTACCACATCCACCACACCAGCTTTAAGCAACCATGAATCCACTTTCTGTCTCTATAGATTTGTCTATTCTGGACATTTCATATAAATGGAATTATAGAATTTATAGTCTTGTGACTAACTTATTTCACTTAGTGTAATGTCTCAGTGTTTCTCTATGTTGTCGCATGTGTCATCACTTCATTCCATTTTATTGCTGAGTATATTCCATTGTATGGTCCTACTACATTTTCGTTATTCACTAGCTGATAGACATTTGAGTTGTTTCTACTTTTTGGCTATTATGAATAATGCTACTGTAAATATTCACATGTAAGTTTTTGTGTTAATGTGTTTTTAATTCTCTTGAGCATATATCTAGAGGTGAAATTGCTGGGTCATATAGTTTAACTTCTTGAGGACTTGCCAGATTGTTTTTCCAAAGTGTCTGCATCATTTTACATTTGCACTAGCAATGAATAAGGGTTACAATTTCTCCACACCCTCACCAATGTTTATTATTATCTTTTTTGCTGTACTTATTCTAGTGAGTATGAAGTGGAATCTCATTGTGGTTTTGACTTGCATTTCCCTAATGAAAACTGGTCAACTTTTAACAGGTGGAAGAAGAAGGAGACCTTCAAGGGAGATGTGTTTTAGAAAAGGGAAATATAATTATTTTACTACTTTTAGGCCTGGTGTGGTGGCTCAGGCCTGTAATCCCAGCACTTTGCGGGGCTGAGGTGAGCAGATCACTTGAGGCCAGAAGTTTGAGACTAGCCTGGCCAACAGGGTGAAATCCCGTCTCTACTAAAAATACAAAAATTAGCCGGATGTGGTGGTACACACCTGTAATCCCAGCTACTGGGTGGGGGCAGTGCTGAGGCACGAGAATCACTTGAACCTGGGAGGCGGCAGTTGCAGTGAGCTGAGATGAGGGCACTGCACTCCAGCCTGGGTGACAGTGAGACTCTGTCTCAAAAAAGAAACAAAAAATAACTCCACTTCTTTTAAATTAGCTGGGGGGGGTGGTGCATACCTGTAGTCCCCAGCTACTTGGGAATCTGAGGTGCGAGGATTGCTTGAGTCCAGGAAGTCAAGGCTGCAGTGAGCCATGACTGCACCGCTGTACTCCAGCTTGGGTGACAGAGTGAGAACCTGTCTCAAAAAAGTTAAACGAAAAAACTACTTTTACATCATATGTAACACCCACTGATTAATGACAAAGGTGACATGCAGTGGGTAAAGGATGCCTTTTCAGTAAGTTGTGCCAGGTCAATTGAATATCCATATGGAGAAAAAGAGTGGATCTTGATTCTTATGACATGCTGTATACAGAAATCAATTCCAGATGGGTGTAGCTCTAAATGCAAAAGTTAAAACCATAAAGCTCTTACAAGAAAATGTGAGAGAGACACATATCTTGTCATTGGCAAATATTTAAAAAATAGAAACCAAAAAGTGCTTGTCATAAGGGAAAAAATGGAAAAGTAGGACTGCCTTAAAATTAGAAGATTTGGGCCGGGTGCAGTGGCTCACGCCTGTAATCCCAACACTTTGGGAGGCCAAGATGGGCGGATCGCAAGGTCGGGAGATCGAGACCATCCTGGCTAACACGGTGAAACCCCATCTCTACTAAAAATACAAAAAATTAGCCGGGCGTGGTGGTGGACTCCTGTAGTCCCAGCTACTCGGGAGGCTGAGGTAGGAGAATGGCATGAACCTGGGAGGCGGAGCTTGCAGTGAGCTGAGATCATGCTACTGCACTCCAGCCTCCTCGACAGAGCAAGACACCGTCCCAGAAAAAAATAAAATAAAAGATTTGGCTGTGCACAGGGGCTCACACCTGTAATCCCAGCATTTTGGGAGGCCGAGGTGGGTGGATCACCCGAGGTTAGGAGTTCAAGACCAGCCTAGCCAACGTAGTGAAACCTCGTCTCTACTAAAAATTAACTGGGCATAGTAGTGGGCGCCTGTAATCCCAGCTACTCAAGAGGCTGAGGTGGGAGAATCACTTGAACCCCAGAGGTGGAGGTTGCAGTGACCTGAGATCAGCTACTGCACTCCAGCCTGAGCAACAGAGTGAGACTCCATCTCAGAAAAAAAAAAAAAAAAAAAAAAAAAATGGCCATTAGGAATGTGAAAAGACATTAATTTCATTAGTAATCAAAGAAATGAAAATTAAGTCTCAATGTAGTATAGTTGCATACCCACCAGGGTAGCTAAAATGAAAAAGAGAAAATTACCAAGTGTTTGGAAAGATGTGGAACAAATGCACTTCTTATGCACTGCTGGTGGGAGTGCAAACTGTAAAAATTACATTGGAAAACTAGCAGTATTTACTGAAGTTGAACATATGCGTAACATGTAATCCAGCACTTGTTCTAAGTCTCTTAACATACAGAAATATGAATACATTGGTACCAAAGACATGTTCTAGAAAGTTCAAAGCAAGAGTATTCATAATAGTTCCAAACTAGGCACAATCCAAAGTGTTTCAACAGTAGAATAAATAAATCTGGTATCATGCAGTGGAAATACTACACAGTAATGAACATGGATTAGATTTGAACTTGGAAGAATGTAACAGTTGAGTGAAAGAAGCCAGTCACAAAAGAGTGCGTATTGTATGAGTCCATTACATCAAATTCGTAAGTGGTAAAACTGCTTCGTGGTGTTAGAAATCAGGGTGCGGTGGCTCACACCTATAATCCTAGCACTTTGGGAGGCCGAGGTGGGTGGATCACTTGAGGTCAGGAGTTCAAGACCAGCCTGACCAACATGGTGAGACCCTGTCTCTACTAAAAATGTAAAACTAGCCGACATGGTGGCGCACACCTGTAGTCCCAGCTTCTTGGGAGACTGAGGCAGGAGAATAGCCTGGACCCAGGAGGTAAAGGTTGCAGTGAGCCAAGATTGCACCATTGCACTCCAGCCTGGGCAACAAGAGCAAAACTCTGTCTCAAAAAAAGAAAAAGAAATCAGGGTAAAGTTTACCCTTGTGGGGAAGGGAGAGGCTATAAGAGGGTTTCTAGAGTTCTAATAAGGCTCTGTTTCTACTTCTGTTTCTTGAGCTGAGGGCCAGTTATGCAGGTATGCTCATTTGATAAAGTTCATTAAGCTACGTACTTAGGATTTGTATGCTTTTCAGTATGTATGTTATACAGTCATGTTACTTAATGGGGATGCGTTCAGAGCAATGTTAGGCAATTTTGTTATTGTGCAAACATCATAGAGCATATGTAACACAAACTTATATGATATGACCTACTGCACACCTAGGCTCTATGGTGTAGCTTGTTGTTCCCAGACCACAAACCTGTATAGCATGCGACTGCATTGAATACTATAGGCAACTGTAAGATTATGGTAAGTATTTGTGTATCTAAACATATAAAAGGTACAGTAAAAAATATGGTATTATGGTACCACTGTCATATGTGATCTGTCATTGAGCAAAATGTCATTATAAGGTATATGATTGTATACTAAGTATACTTTTTCTTCCTCCTTTTCCTTACACTTATTGGACTTTTTTTCTTTCAATATTCATATTGAAGACTTTGAAGATTATCCAATGAGAATTTTATATGACCTTCATTCAGAAGTTCAGACTCTAAAGGTATCATTCCTACAATATTAATTTATGATTTTTCTGTGGCGAGTAATTTTTTTGTCCTAAATAGATTTAGTCAGAAGTCAGAGAAATTAAAATGTATTTTCTTTATTCATAAAAGGATGATGTTAATATTCTTCTTGATAAAGCAAGATTGGAAAATCAAGAAGGCATTGATTTCATAAAGGCAACAAAAGTACTAATGGAAAAAAATTCAATGGATATTATGAAAATAAGAGAGTATTTCCAGAAGTATGGATATAGTCCACGTGTCAAGAAAAATTCAGGTTTGAATAACTTCATTTTATAGCATTTGTTTTTTTTTTTTTTTATTTTTTTTTTTTGAGATGGAGTCTGGCTCTGTCGCCCAGGCTGGAGTGCAGTGGCCGGATCTCAGCTCACTGCAAGCTCCGCCTCCCGGGTTTACGCCATTCTCCTGCCTCAGCCTCTAGAGTAGCTGGGACCACAGGCGCCCGCCACCTCGCCCGGCTAATTTTTTGTATTTTTTAGTAGAGACGGGGTTTCACCGTGTTAGCCAGCGTGGTCTCGATCTCCTGACCTCGTGATCCGCCCGTCTCGGCCTCCCAAAGTGCTGGGATTACAGGCTTGAGCCACCGCGCCCGGCCTATATAGCATTTGTTTTAGTATTGAAGAAACAAGGCAGCCTGATTAACTAAGACAACTGTAGGCTTGGCCATGGTTTTTAATTCTAGCTCTGTCATTATCTGATGCTTATTTGATAAACATTTAGTCAACTCTCACTGTGTGGTATGCTTTTGGAGTGCTAATCAGGGGTGCAATATAAAGACAGTCCTTGCTTTCCTTTCCAGAATGCCAAATGAAAGCTAGCACAATGCTATATTTAGCACATTTAGGCTAGATGGCCTATTAAATGAAAAACTACAAGATAAATCTTCATAACTTGGGATAGGTGGTTTCTAGTTAGCCCTGCCAATAAAAGCTGAGAGACCTCAAGGCATGTTATTTCATTTTTCTTGTTCACAGTTTTCTCTTCTGTAGAAAGAGATATTGGCTATAAAAATTTGACAAAGTCATTTTTTGGTTCTAAAATTTTAATGAAGGGCAGTCTATCATAGTGGTTTAGAATTTGGAGCCAAAATGCCTGAGTTCAAATCTGTATTCCACCACTTAATAGCTGTATTATTATCTTTGTCAGGTTACTTAATCTTGTGCCTTAGCTTCTCATTTGTAAAGTGGGAATATTTAGTGTATCTATCTCATGATATTGTATAAGGATTAAATAAGATAAAGTTTGCTTAGAGCAGTGCCTAGCATGTCAATCACCCAAGGTTAATTATTAACTGCCATTGTTATGCCCATACCTCTGAATGACTAACTTCAGTGTCTTCATTTCTATTATTAAATTGAACAAGTTTTGGGTTTTTTTTGTTTTTTGTTTTTGTTTTTGTTTTTGTTTTGAGACGGAGTCTCGCTCTGTCGCCCAAGCTGGAGTGCAGTGACTGGATCTCAGCTCACTGCAAGCTCCGCCTCCCGGGTTTACACCATTCTCCTGCCTCAGCCTCCCGAGTAGCTGGGACTACAGGTGCCCACCACCTCGCCCGGCTAGTTTTTTTTTTTTGTATTTTTTAGTAGAGACGGGGTTTCACCGTGTAGGTCAGGATGGTCTCGATCTCCTGACCTCGTGATCCGCCCATCTCGGCCTCCCAAAGTGCTGGGATTACAGGCTTGAGCCACCGCGCCCGGCTGAACAAGTATATATTGAGGATGTGTATGGCAGGTAAGTTCAACTCAGTGACTCAGAATCTCTTCAAAGGAACAAAAACTATGAAATCAAAATATGAAACTTCAGAGATTTAAACTCAAGGCTTTTAAAACCAAACAAAACAAACAAGAAAGTATATAACCGGCCAGGCACTGTGGTTCATGCCTGTAATCCCAGCACTTTGGGAGGCCAAGGCGGGCAGATCACCTGAGGTCAGGAGTTCGAGACCATCCTGGCCAACATGGTGAGACCCTGTCTCTACTAAAAATACAAAAATTAGCTGGGTGTGGTGGTGTGTGCCTGTAATCCCAGCTACTCCTTAGGCTTATGTAGGAGAATTGTTTGAACCCAGGAGGCAAAGGTTGCAGTGAGCTGAGATTGCACCACCACACTCCAGCCTGGGTGACAGAGCAAGACTCCATCTCAGAAAAACAAAAGTATATAACCTATTAATGGTTGAGAAACTGTATATCTTTGAAATGCTCCCCTATTATTTTTCTCAACTAGGTGTTTGATATAGGTGTTCCCAGACTAACTTAAGATAAAAACTTATCTTTATATAGCAGTCTTTGCTGTTTAGCTTGGGCATCTGGAAGTGATGAATCTAAAATAATACCATATTCTATGTTAAATATGGAACACAGTTGATTCCATACTGTCATGAAATTTTAAATTATAGTTTCAGGCCAGGTGCAGTGGCTCACGCCTGTAATCCCAACACTTTGGGAGGCTGAGGCAGGTGGATCACTTGAGCCCAGGAGTTCAAGACCAGCCTGGGCAACATGGCGAAACCCTATCTCTACAAAAAGTACAAAAAATTATCTGGGCATGGTGGCACACGCCCGTAGTACCAGCTGCCTGGGAGGCTGAGGTAGGAGAATCACCTGAGCCCAGTGTTGTGTGTGCGACTAGCTGGGGCTAGTGTCACTGGTGGTAAAGGAATTTACCAAGACAGTGGTAGGTAGAGAAAGGCAGATTTATTAAAGTATGAAAATACATTGCAAGGTTGCAGTGGGCAGTACAGCAGAGAAGAGGCTGTCTGCAAAGAGGCAGAGGCTGAAGGGAAGTTTTATGGGGTCATGCTGGAGGCGGGCTAGGTACAGAGCAGGGTTGTTGTGACCAGGCATGGTGGCTCACATGTGTAATCCCAGCACATTGGGAGGCCGAGATGGGCGGATCACTTGAGCTCAGGAGTTCTAGACCAGTCTGGGCAACATGGTGAAACCCTGTCTCTACCAAAAATACAAAAAATTAGCTGGGCATGGTGGTGCATGCCTGTAGTCCCAGCTTTGGAAGTTGAGACTGCAGTGAGCCGAGATTGCCACTGCACTCCAGCCTGGGGGACAAAGTGAGACCCTGACTCAAAAATTAAAAAAAAAAAAAAAGTACCTGCAGGTTGTTTGTGATTAGCCTTTTCTCAGAACAATTGTTCATTGTTCTCCCCAACCTGGGTCCCTCCCCCATTGTTGCCTACATCCGGATCTGTGATAGTGCCACTGCACTCCAGCCTGGGCAACAGTCAAAGCTACAGAAAATATATTCTGATGCTCACTAAAGTATGAGAGAAAAAAAGAAAATATTAAGAAAAACTAGGCCGGGCGCGGTGGCTCAAGCCTGTAATCCCAGCACTTTGGGAGGCCGAGACGGGTGGATCACGAGGTCAGAAGATCGAGACCATCCTGGCGAACACGGTGAAACCCCGTCTCTACTAAAAAATACAAAAAACTAGCCGGGCGAGATGGCGGGCGCCTGTAGTCCCAGTTACTTGGGAGGCTGAGGCAGGAGAATGGCGTAAACCCGGGAGGCGGAGCTTGCAGTGAGCTGAGATCCGGCCACTGCACTCCAGCCCGGGCGACAGAGCGAGACTCCGTCTCAAAAAAAAAAAAAAAAAAAGAAAAAAAAAAAAGAAAAACTAGTAAATCACATTAAGGATATAAGAAAATTGGACTTTTATTTGTGAATATTAATTTTTCATCTTGTAACACTTTAACTTGCTTTCCTCCTCTAATGTATAATCACAATGGGATATGGGTGCACAAGAGATACATGTCGGAACTTTATTAAAGGGACAATTGAAATAGCATTTCAGCTGAGTGTGGTGGCTCATGCCTGAAATGCCATCATTCTGGGGGCCAAGGCAGGAGGTTCATTTGAGCCCAGGAGTTTGGCACCAGCCTGGGCAACATGATAAGACCCCATCTCCACAAAAAACTTAAAACTTAGCTGAGCATGATGGCACACCTACAGTCCCAGCTACCCCAGGGGCTGAGATGGGACGATCACTTGAGCCCAAGAGGTCAAGTCTGCAGTGAGCTGTGATCACACCTCTGTACTCCAGCCTGGGTGGCAGAGCGAGACCCTGTCTCAATAAATAATAAATAAATATGTTTAGACAATCGGAACTTTTGCTGATTTGGGAAATTTCAGATAAGCTGTTTTCTGTTGTTTTTGTAAACATGAAATTTTCTGTTTTGATGTTTGACCAGAATATTCTGATTTTTCCTCCTAGTACACGAGCAAGAAGCCATTAACTCTGACCCAGAGTTGTCTAATTGTGAAAATGTTCAGAAGCCTGATGTGAAAGACGATCTTTCTGACCCTCCTGTTGCAAGTAGTTGTATTTCTGAGAAGTCTCCACGTAGCCCACAGCTTTCAGATTTTGGACTTGAGCGGTACATGGTATCCCAAGTTCCACCAAACCCTCCACAGGCAGTGAACAACTATAAGGAAGAGCTTGTAATTGTAACTCCACCCAGCAAGCCATCACTAGTAAAAGTACTAAAAACTCCAAAATGTGCACTAAAAATGGATGATTTTGAGTGTGTAACTCCTAAATTAGAACACTTTGGTATCTCTGAATATACTATGTGTTTAAATGAAGATTACACAATGGGACTTAAAAATGTGAGGAATAATAAATGGTAAGCAGCTCTGTTAAAAGGCAATTTTCTCTAGCTTTCTAAACCTTTTGTATTTATTTATTTTTTTCCAGAAGAAATATAATGTTTCAGACAACATTTTTCCTTTAAAAAGTTTTCAGATATTTATTTATTTTATTTCAGTAGGTTTTAGGGGAACAGGTGGTGTTTGGTTACATCAATAAGTTCTTTAGTGGTAAGGTTTTCAGATACTTTATATTACAGATCTTCTCGAATCACCAATACTGTCAATAAAGTGTGAGCCATCAGTTTCTTCAGGTGAGAGACTATAGAAGAAGTGATAAGGGCCTGAAAAAAAGATGGTATTTGTAGGGATAGAAAAGAGGGAATAAAATTAAAGGGGTAAAATTACTAAGAACTTGTGATTGATTTGCTCTGGAGACTAGGGGAAAGAGGATGATCTAGGATAAACCCCGAGTTTCTGTTTTCTTGCTTGGGATGTTGTTAGAGAGAACAGGAGAAGAATACCTGGAGTACGGGGGGTAGGTGATGTGTTTACATGTTGATTTTGACATTGTTAGTGCCTCTTCATGCTTAGGCATTCTAATATCAGTTTAAAGCTCAGTGAAGAAGTCAGTGCCGAACTAGATTTGGGAGCCATTAGCATGGAAATGGTGATTAAAACCGCGAGAGTTACAATGAAAGTACCACTTATCAAAGTAGCCAAGCAGTGTCTAAAGATCAATACTTATCATTAAAAACTGTTACTATTGCCGGGCGCGGTGGCTCAAGCCTGTAATCCCAGCACTTTGGGAGGCTGAGATGGGCGGATCACGAGGTCAGGAGATCGAGACCATCCTGGCTAACACGGTGAAACCCCGTCTGTACTGAAAAATACAAAAACCTAGCTGGGCGAGGTGGCGGGCGCCTGTAGTCCCAGCTACTTGGGAGGCTGAGGCAGGAGAATGGCGTAAACCCGGGAGGTGGAGCTTGCAGTGAGCCGAGATCGCGCCACTGCACTCTAGCCTGGGCGACAGAGCGAGACCCCGTCTCAAAAAAAAAAAACAAAAAAAAAAACAAAAAACTGTTACTATTAAAGAAAGAAAATAAACATTCATGTCAAAGAGTCAGAAAACCCCACAACTCTGGGGAAAAGAAGAAACACTAAAGATAACATAAAATTCTAATCCAAAAGATTTTTAAAAGAGTTGAATTGATAAACCTAAGAACTGGTCCTTATCTAAACATAAATACAAATAACAGAACTAAGAACTAAGGACTGTGTTGTGTGTTTTGTTTTCTTTTGTTTTGTTTTGTTTTTGAGATGGTCTTGTTCTGTCGCCCAGGCTGGAGTGCAATGGCTCAATCTCAGCTCACTGCAACCTCCACCACTGGGTTCAAGTGATTCTTGTGCCTCAGCCACCTAAGTAGCTGGAAGTGCAGGGGCACGCCACCACATTTGGCTAATTTTTGTATTTTTAGTAGAGACAGGGTTTCACCATGTTGGCTGGTCTTGAACTCCTGGCCTCAAGTGATCCACCTGCCTCGGCCTCCCAAAGTGCTGGGTTTACAGGCGTGAGCCACTGCCTGGCCTATGTTTTTATTTTTCTAAGCTATCAGAAAATATCATAGGGTATAGTATTGGGAAATTTGAAAATTTCAGATAAAGTTTTGGAAAATAATACAAAGTGATAAAAATTGACTTGAAGTAGAAAACCTGGGTAGAGCAGTAATCAGAGAAGAAAACTGAAAAAGTTATCAGATAACAGGACAGGCACAGTGGATCACTTGAGGTTAGGAGTTCAAGACCAGCCTGGCCAATAGGATGAAACCCTGTCTGTATTAAAAATACAAAAAAATAGCTGGGTTTGGTGGTGGGCACCTGTAATCCCAACTACTTGGAAGGCTGAAGCAGGAGAATTGTTTGAACCCAGGAGGTGGAGGTTGCAGTAAGCTGAGATCAAGCCACTGCACTCCAGCCTAGACAACAAGAGCAAAACTGTCTCCAAAAAAAAAAAAAAGTTATCAGATAACAAGCTCCAAAAAGCTCTGAGCATGGATGGTGTTCTGGATGAATCCTGTCTAATGTTATGTCATGTCATGTCATGCTGTTGTCATTGTTTTGAGATAAGGTCTCGCTCTGTTCCCAGGCTGGAGTGCACTGGGGCAATCTCAGCTCACTGCAACCTCCACCTCCTGAGTTCGAGTGATTCTCGAGCCTCAGCCACCCGAGTAGCTGGGACTACAGGCATGAGCCACCACACCTGGCTAATTTTTCTATTTTTAGTAGAGATGGGGTTTTGCCATGTTGCCCAGGCTGCTCTTGAACTCCTGGGCTCAAGTAATCCACCTGCCTCAGCTTCCCAGAGTGCTGGGATTATAGGTGTGAGCTACCACGCCCAGCCTAACATCATTCTTGATGCTCTGGCCAGTGTAATGAGATAGGAAATAAGAAATATTTCTGTGTTGCACTTCTAGGCCATTTTGTACCTAGGCAACTCAAGAAAATCACATGAAAAACTTACAGAAATAATAAAATTCAAGTAAGAGGCTGATAGAAGATATATATTTTATATAGTTACATAGGCAACTATTTCTTTTCTTTCTTTCGACAGGTTCTTAGTCTGTCACCCAGGTTGGAGTGCAGAGGCATCGCCATAGCTCACTGCAGCTTCGACTTCCTAGATTCAAGCAGTCCTCCTGCCTCAGCTTCCCAAGTAGTAGGTGGGGCGACAGGGGTGGACCACCAGGCCTGACTAATTTTTTTTTTTTAACTTTCTGTAGAGTCTCACTATGTTGCCTAGGCTAGTCTCTTAAGTCCTGGCCTCAAGTGATCCTGAAGGTATTTTTGAAGTAAAGATGATTCAGTAAATTATACTGGAACAATTAGTTAACTGGAAAAAAAACAAGTCGTCTCTACCTCGAGTCAATATAAAATAAAGATAGATCAAAAAGATAAATATTTAGATAAATTATTTAAAAAGTAAAAGAAAATATAGATAAATTAGCTGTTTAAACAGTGAAAGGGTATACTGCAACTATCAATATGTTTGTAATTGCAAGAAAGTGGTAATGATTCGACATCTTAACAATAATGGCTTGCTCTATTCAGAAATATGGAAGGGAACATGAGTCAGGCATGGTGATTCATGCCTTAGTCCCACCTGCCTGGGAGGCTGAGGTGGGAGAATCACATGAGCCTGGGAGTTTGAAACCAGACTGGGCAACATAGCTAGATCCCACCTCTAAAAGAATAAAAATAAAATAAATAGACTGGAACATGAAGCATATAAAGGATAAAAAATAAACCAAGAAAATAATTGCATTGAGGACTGTTACACACATACTGACAAGAAACCACTAACACACCAAAAGCTACCTAGGCAATGGACAGGAACAGATATGACTAATAAATATTTTAAAAACAGTTTTGTCTATCAAAATAGTACAAAGCATGTTTGTTTTAACTGTTAGAAGAGTACAATGAAATGTGTGTTCATATATCATTGTCAGGAATGTTTCATGGAAAGAGTTGATTCTCTTTTTTTTTTTTTTTTTTGAGACGGAGTCTCGCTCTGTCGCCCAGGCTGGAGTGCAGTGGCGCGATCTCAGCTCACTGCAAGCTCCGCCTCCCGGGTTTACGCCATTCTCCTGCCTCAGCCTCCGGAGTAGCTGGGACTACAGGCGCCGGCCACCTCGCCCCGCTAATTTTTTTTTTGTATTTTTTAGTAGAGACGGGGGTTCGCCAGGATGGTCTCGATCTCCTGACCTCGTGATCCACCCATCTCGGCCTCCCAAAGTGCTGGGATTACAGGCTTGAGCCACCGCGCCCGGCCGGAAAGAGTTGATTCTTAAGTGTTTAAAACCTTTTACCTAGTCATTTTACCTCTAGGAAAACTTGACAAACATTTTGGCACAGTAGTATTTATTACAGCCTTATTTTAAATGGGGAAAATTGGAAAGAACCAAAATAGTTAACAGCAGGAAGTAGTTAAATTATGGCATGACAGCAAAGCTAGAAATCATAGTAAAGAATATGGATAGATTTGATCACATATAAAATTTAAACTACTGTATCATAAAATGTTTGACCAATGACAAAGCAGGAAAAGTTTTATAACATGATATAATATATGGGCATATATATGTTATGTAATTACATAACATGTTTTACAAACCCATATGCAGTAATTGGTGAAAGACATCCCATTTTTAAAACGAGCAAAGACATGAATTAACCAAAGAAGAGGCTGGGCGCAGTGGCTCACGCCTGTAATCCCATCACTTTGGGAGGCCGAAGTGGGTGGATCACTTGAGGTCAGGAGTTTGAGACCAGACTGGCCAACATGGTGAAACCCTGGCTCTACTAAAAATACACAAATTAGATGGGCACCTGCAGTCCCAACTGCTCAGTCGACTGAGGCAGGAGAATCACTTGAACCCTGGAGGCAGAGGCTGTAGTGATCCGAGATCGTGCCACTGCACTCCAGTCTGGGTGACAGAGTGAGACTCCATCTCAAGATAAAAAAAAAAAACCTAGAAGAAATACAATTGACCAATAAGCATATAAACACTTTTAGCGTTGCAGGTAATGAAGGAAATTCAAATACAAAAATAAGATGTCATTTTTCAACTATCCAGATGCACGTTTTTATTTCCAAGTTTTAACTAGATTTGTTAATGTTAAGAGAGAGAATACCAAAAAAGACAGGTTATATTCAGTGTTGATAAAGACATAAGAAAATGCTTTTATAATGCTGGTGGCCATTGGTGAATCAATCTTAGGGAAAGTTGCCAGTGTATATAAAAGCCTCTATGAAATTTTACTTAAATGAACACATTCAAGGAAAATAATCAAAGTGTGCAGTTATATAGATATAAAACACTATTATTTCATTTATAGTTCAAAAGCACAAAAATTATATTTAGAGTACACAAATAAGTAGTTAAAGTACCAAGCAAATCTAGATAGAAATTTACCTCTGTAGGGCAGAGATGGGTACCAAGTTGGGAAGCTTCCACAGGGGACTACACAGGTACTAGTAGTAGTTTTTCTTTCTCTCTTTCTTTCTTTTATTTTTAGAGACAGGGTCTCACTGTCCTATTTTGGTTCTTTCCAATTTTCCCCTATTATAAATAAGCTGTAATAAATACTACTGTGCCAAAATATTTGTTGGGTTTTCCTAGAGGTAAAATGACTGGGTAAAAGGTTTTAGACATTTGAAAACCACCTCTTCCCATGAAACATTCACAACACCCAGGCTAGAGTGCAGTGGCAGGACGGTGGCTCACCGCAACCATGAACTGGGTTCCAGTGGTTCTTCCACCTCGGCCTCCTTTGTAGCTGAGGTTACAGTTATGTGCTGCAACTCCCAGCTAATTTTAATATTTTTTATTTTTTGTAGAGATGGGGTCTTGCTATGCTGCACAGCCTGGTCTCCAACTCCTAGCCTGAAGAGATCCTCCCACTTTGGCCCCACAACATGCATAAGCCACTATGCCCAGCCCTTTTATTTTTAGAGATTTTATACAACATATATTCTTTTGCCATACTGTATATACACTTTTAAAAAATGTTTACACAATGACCAGGCATGGTGGCTCACACCTGTAATCCACACCTGTAATCCCAGCACTTTGGGAGGTCAAGGTGGCTGGATCACCTGAGGTCAGGAGTTTGAGACCAGCCTGGCCAACATGGTGAAACCCTGTCTCTACCAAAAAAATACAAAAACATTAGCCAGGCACAGTGGTATGCGCCTATAGTCCCAGCTACTGGGGAGGCTTAGGTAGGAGAATCACTTGAAACTGGGAGGTGGAGGTTGCAATGAGCCGAGATTGCACCACTGCACTTCAGCCTGGGAGTAGATCGAGACCCTATCTCAGAAAAAAAAGAAAATGTTTGCACAAGATGTTAAAGACAGCATGGGTCATTATGTTTAAATTCAAAACTGGAAACTTATAAGTGAAAATCAATCCTGAACTATCTTGTATTCAGTGATATTCTCTTTATAACTATTTTACAGACATCTGTGTAATTGTCTAGGACGATGATAATCAGATGACAGGATCAGTCATTTTAGTCTTTAAAAAAATGGCAAGTTTTTAATCTATATATGTATACCAGTTATAAAATTCCACTTTAGGATTTTGAAGCCCCATGAGCTACATAGTTCCTTTTTTGAACTAGTAAGTTGAAGTTAATGGTCCTTAACCATTTTATACCATGGATATATATGAATTTGCTTCATGGGACTTCTATACCATAAAGCATAACTGAATATATGTCCAAACTTGATATTTAGTAAGGTTAAATTTTTTCCCAGAGATTGGATGTTAACTTTTTTAACCTTGTAATTTCCCTATGAACCACACCAGTGAGGAGGCCACAGATACAGAATCCAGGCCCAATGATAATGTTTTTGCCACTCCCGGCTCCACTATCCAGCAGCTGGAAAAAAGTGGTAAGTATAAGAATCAAGTTACTTCGGCCGGGCGCGGTGGCTCAAGCCTGTAATCCCAGCACTTTGGGAGGCCGAGGTGGGTGGATCACGAGGTCAGGAGATCGAGACTATCCTGGCTAACATGGTGAAACCCCGTCTCTACTAAAAATACAAAAAAATAGCCGGGCGTGGTGGCGGGCGCCTGTAGTCCCAGCTACTTGGGAGGCTGAGGCGGGAGAATGGCGTGAACCCGGGAGACGGAGCTTGCAGTGAGCCGAGATCACGCCACTGCACTCCAGCCTGGGAGCACAGCGAGACTCTGTCTCAAAAAAAAAAAAAAAAAAAAGTTACTTCTCAGGAACATTTTTCCCAAACTATCTTTGAACAAAATTGATTTCATCATCTTAGACATTCTAATAGTTTTCTTCATCTGTTTAATTCCTAATGTTGGATTACATTAACTACCATTTCATTCAGCATGATTTTGTCCAAGAGAAAGAAAATTTTCTGGTATGTTTTTAATACTATTGATTATATTCAGTATTTGTCAGCTTGTTTTTAACATTTTGATTTGAAACATATATATTTATTTACCAATCTTTTGATGTAGAGCCATGGTACTTTTTCTTTTAACCTATTGATTAGAGTTGTACATTATCTTTCTTATATAAACCACGCACAGAATACCTCAGCTGTCATTTTAAATTTTGGTTTCTTTTGAATAGCTCAGCAACTTAAAGAAAATTTTCATACATGGTTTTCATATTTGTCCCAGCAAACATGAAAACATTGGTGTTCATGAAAAAGGAAGATTAAAAAATCCTAGAGTTTTGTGATTTTTTTTGTTTTGTTTTCTTTAAGACAGGGTCTTACTCTGTTGCCCAGGCTGGAGTGTAGTGGCATGATCTTGGCTCACTGCAGCCTCAGCTTCTCAGGCTCAAGCAGTCCTCTCAAGTAGCTGGGACTACAGGCACACACCACAACGTCCAGCTAATTTTTGTATTTTTTGTATAGATGGGGATTTGCCATGTTGCCCAGGCAGGTCACAGTTGTAGACTACTCATTGCAACCTCTGCCTCTTGGACTCAACCAATCCTCCCACCTCAGCCCCCAACGTAGCAGGGACTATAGGCATACACCACCATGCCCAGCTAATTTTTGTATTTTTTTGGTAGAGGGGTTTCACCATGTTACCCAGGCTGGTCTCCAACTCCTGGACTCAAGTGATCCGCCCACCTTGACCTCCCAAAGCACTTCATCCTTTTTAATTGATAAATAGTATTCTACTGTATATATGAGCCATATTCATTTGCTGATTAAGAGGTAATGTTTTTGTTTTTTATTATTATAGGCAGCGCCCTAAGGAAATTTTCCGTAGTGCATATGTGTATTTCTCATCTAGGAGTAGAATTGCCAGGTCAAAGGGCATGCATATTTTTACTTATTCTAGAAAATGCTGAATAGTCAGCTAAGAGTGGCTGTTAAGATTTATCTTCTCACTAGTGGTGTTGAGTTCCTGTTTCTCCATCTTTTCCAGCACTTGATGATTTTTAGACTTAAAATATTTTGCCAGTTAGATCGTTTTTCTAACATTTACCTTTTCTCTTTGTTGTTTTTTAAGGTTGCCTCGATGATACTATGTGTCCTAGATAGCAATTGTCTATATATGCATGGGTCTCTCTTGTTCTTATCTTTAATTTTTCCATCCCTGGTTAATGTTACACTGTTTTTAACTATTGTACCTTCGGAGTAAGTCCTGCCATCTTGGAAGGCAAGTGACCTGTTCTCCCTCTTCCTCCTCCTTTGTCAGAAGTTTGATAATTTTCTCCATAAAGGTTTTACACCATTTTTAATAGATATATTTGTAGGTATCTTGTCTTTGTTGCTACTGTGAAAAGTATCTTTTTTCAAATTATATGTGTAATAGTTTTTTGCTTTTATGTTTAGTATACATTACAACTGTTTGTTATTGTGTATTGCTCTTGCATCCTTGCTGAATTTTATTAGTGCTAATAAAATTAGCACTAATAAAATTACATATGTGAATATGAGATTTTTTTTCCTGTCCAGTTAAGTATACTATAGTTACAATTTTCTGTGACCATTTTATGTGTCTTTCAGATGCCGAGTATACCAATTCTCCTTTGGTACCTACATTCTGTACTCCTGGTTTGAAAATTCCATCTACAAAGAACAGCATAGCTTTGGTAACTTTCCGTAAAACTGAAAGCCACAATCTTTCTCCTAAAGACTCAGATACAGTACTGCTTGCAGACTCAAAGAGGCTATTTAGAAGACATGGATGAATCCAGCTTTTAGGAGTCTATTTACAGTGCATTTCTGGAGGGTAGCTTGGTAGCATAAGTCAATTGCTCTGAAAAGTATTTTTCTTTTTTTTCTTTTGTTTTTGTTTCTGAGACCGGGTCTCGCTCTGTCACCCAAGCTGGAGTGCATTGGCGCAATCTCGGCTCACTGCAACCTCCGCCTCCCGGGTTCAAGCGATTCTAGCTTGTCTAGAATCAAGCTGTCTTGCCCTCCCGAGTAGCTGGGACTACAGGCGCCTGCCACCACACCCGGCTGTTTTTTTTTTATTTTTAGTAGAGATGGGGTTTCACCTTGTTAGCCAGGATGGTCTTGATCTACTGACCTTGTGATCCGCCCGCCTGGGCCTCCCAAAGTGCTGGGATTACAGGCATGAGCCACCACGCCTGGCTAAAAAATATTTTTCATACCCTTAAACCATATCTCAGAATTTTTTCTAAGGCAAAGTGGAACAAAGATTTAAAACAAGTTATAGAGTAAGAAATAGCATTATTTGTAAGCAATATAAATATCGGTATAAATATCGAATGATATCGAAGAACTAAAACACAGCAAGGCATATCCATAAGATCAGGTATTATGTATACTATCATGTGTTTTTCAAAACAGATGAGAGCATATAAAAAGAATATTTTCAAGAAATATTAATCATATGGAAAATTATGTGTGTCTACGTACACACACACAATCATATGTACACACATATGTTTTAAGGAAAAAGAATGGATAGAAACAGCAAAGTGTAGTTATCTCTGGGTGATAAAATTATGGGTGATTTTGTGCTTTTTTTCCCCTAAATTTTACCAGTGAATAATCAGATTTCATCAAATCAAAACCTTATCCCTCTTCAGTCAGTATGGTCACTTAACCAATGCTACAGAAAACCAATACTGTGTTAGGGCATCCAATAGAATTTTCTGTAATGATGGAAATGTTTTCTCATCTGCACTGTCCAGTATGGTAGCCACTAATCACGTTATTGAGCACTGAAAATGTGGCTAGTATATCGGAAGAATATTTAATTCTTTAATTTTTATTTAATTTTGATTAACTTAAAATTTAAAGAGTCCCGTGTGGCTATGGCTACTATATTGTACAGTGCAGCTGTGGATGAACATAGGGCTGTGTTAGCAATTGAGGTATCAGGTTATCTGCCTGTTAGTACCTGCCATTTACAATTAATCTACTACTTATGTTCACATGGAAGGTACCCTACTGAGGTGACCCTCCCTCTCTCTGTTAACTCTGACTTGAGAGAGATGGAGCGACTCACCCAACTGGCTGGTTTAGCATGAATAGTCTGCATACTAAACTTACCTCTGATCTGCTTTTTTCCTCTTGGGAGGGCATGTGGTAACACTTGTTCATTCATGCTGTGATTTTCCTCAGACTACACTCACTGTTGCCTAAGATGGGGTGGGTGTATCCATCTAAATCTTTGGTTCATTCTATTTACTTATGACACTAAGCTTTTTTTTTTTTTTTTTTTTTTTTTTTGGTGAGATGGAGTCTCACCCTGTCACCCAGGCTGGAGTGCAGTGGCGCAATCTTGGCTCACTGCAACCTCTGCCTCCTGGGTTGAAGCAATTCTCCTACCTCAGTCTCCTGAGTAGCTGGGATTACAGGCACGCACCACCACACCTGGCTAATTTTTTATGTTTTTAGTAGAGACGGGGTTTCACCGTGTTGGCGAGGCTGGTCTCAAACTCCTGACCTCATGATCCGCACACCTCGGCCTCCCAAAGTGCTGGGATTACAGGCGTGAGCCACCGCACCTTGCTGACATTAAGCTTTAACTCAGCCTTTATTGGTAATGAAGGTGATATTTTGTCGTCTGTATGCCATTTGTTCTTGATTTTGTTTAGAACTTGGTCAGAGAAGATGGGGCATATGGGGGCCTACTTAGAGACCCCAACAGAACTAACAAATGATTAACGATTTTTGATTACTACATTATGTTATATTACCATAATTTAATGGTTTATTTTTATTCAATAGGTATCTACAAATTACCCATTATCAAAAATAAATAGTTCACCCAATGATTTGGAAGTTAAAGATCATGCTTCGTTGGTTTTAAATTCAGACACATGCTTTGAGAATTTAACAGATCCCTCTTCACCTACGATTTCTTCTTATGAGAATCTGCTCAGAACACCTACGCCTCCAGAAGTAACTAAAATTCCAGAAGATATTCTCCAGGTTATTTTTCCAGGCTATTTTTTTTTCTGATATTCTTTTCAAAATGAAATACTTAAAAGACCTGAAACTGCATGTAAACTGTCTTATTTATCATTGAGCTAATGTGCTAATTTTGGTGATGAGAAAATCTAAGTTCTAGGCTGTCAGGACCTTATTTTCTAGTACTTGTTCAACTGTGGTTTCCATGTCGATCATGGTTCCATTAGAAGTGTTGCTGGCAAAGTCAGAAAAGTCATTTACCCTGCAATTTCCCAGAACCAGCGTATCATGAATAACATGTCAGTGCTTTTTGAACTTGAGACTTGTTGGACCTTAGTTTAGGAAACACTGATTGATGTATATTAGAATACAGTTATGTGCTGCATAACGTTTTGGTCAATAACAGACCGCATATGCCACAGCAATGATAATATGATACTGTATTTTTACTGTACATTTTCTATGTTTAGATACACAAGTACTTATCACTGTGTAGCAAGTGCCTGCACTATTCAGACAGTTACATGCTGTAGAGGTTTGTAGCCTAGGAGCAATAGGCTGTACCATATAGCCTGGGTGTGCAGTAGGGTATACTATCTAGGCTTGTGTAAGTACTGTGATGTTCACACACGATGAAATGACCTCATGATGCATTTCTCAGAATGTATCCCTATTGTTAAGTGATGCCTGACTGTATCCGATTCTTTAGTATTTAACAGCAGTTACCATTAGTCTACTAATGACTTATAACAACTGCCAATTCTAAATAACCAGTCTGATTCTTTGACAGTCCCCCTCCTTAATAGAAGTTACAGTGTTTGGCAGTTATTACTTACACGTATGGAATTCTTAATAACCATTCTAGAAATCTTCCTGACTTACGGAGACCCATGAGAAGGATAAATCACTTAGGAAAACACTCAGATGCCTTTAGAACTGACTCATGCTGGGATATCAATAAAGTACTTGTTATCCTTTTTTCTCTCTTCTGCTTTTCTGGAAGAAATAATAAATTGCATGAAGAAGGAGCATCTTCTGTCTTTATGAAAATTATATAGTTTCCACTTCTCAACAGTTGCTTCATCTCTCCTTATTTCTATGTAAAAGGAAGGAAAGCTTATAGTTAATATATCATCTCTTTATGCATGAAAAAATTCTAGCTAATATTTCATGTTCTCCTGTCATAATTTTTGTAATTGGTGACCTTCCTTTGAGCATTCATTTTACATCTTTCCTTTGTGTATTAACATCTTTGTTAAGGCTTAATTTGCTCTCGGGGATATATTGCTACTTGTTTTCACTAACCTCAGTCAGAATACATTTTAGGCTTTAAAAATCAGTCCTTCACATCCAAGTTACATTTCTAATATCCCCATCTTTTCATTGCTGTTAGCATGTCTTTTTTTTTTTTTAGAACGAGTCTTGCTCTGTCTCCCAGGCTGGAGTGCAGTGGCCAGATCTCCGCTCACTGCAACCTCTGCCTCCAGGGTTGAAGTGATTCTCCTGCCTCAGCCTCCCGAGTAGCTGGGATTACAGGTGCCGCCACCACTCCTGGCTAATTTTTGTATTTTTAGTAGAGACAGGGTTTCACCTGTTGTCCAGGCTGGTCTCAAACTCCTGACCTCAAGTGATCCACCTGCCTTGGCCTCCCAAAGTGCTAGGACTACAGGTGTGAGCCACCACACCCAGCCCATAGCTTGTATTGAACATTTTATAACTTCTTCCAAATTTAGGTTATGTTGTTCATATGGCTCAATAAAAAGGAATTTGCTTTTTTTTTTTTTTTTAGCTTTTATCAAAATACAACACAAACCTAGCTACTCCAGTAGCAATTAAAGCAGTGCCACCCAGTAAAAGGTTCCTTAAACATGGACAGAACATCCGAGATGTCAGCAACAAAGAAAACTGGTGAGTATGTTACCTTTGCAAAGAAAGTTCGTGTGTTATTTGAGGAGGACATTTAAAAATTAACATTTGACCATCCTGGCCAACATAGTGAAACCTTGTCTCTACTAAAAATACAAAAATTAGCCAGGTGCGGTGGTGCACACCTGTAGTCCCAGCTACTCGGGAGGCTGAGGCAGGAGAATCGCTTGAATCTGGGAGGCAGAGATTGCAGTGAGCGGAGATGGCTCCACTCACTCCGGCCTGGCAACAGAGCGAGACTCCGTCTCAAAAAAAAAAGAAAAAAACATTTAAATGTTAGTAAAACTTTTGTTTTTAATTGACATTTGCCAGCTTAATAGCCTGTCTCTATCTTTTGATACAGGACTTGTGATCCCTGAATCTCAGATTCCCAAATTATCCAGTTTAATGATATCAGTGGGAATCTATCCTCAAATTTTTTTTTTTTTTTTTTTGGGAGACAGAGTCTCGCTCTGTCGCCCAGGCTGCAGTGCAGTGGCCAGATCTCAGCTCACTGCAAGCTCCGCCTCCCGGGTTCACGCCATTCTCCTGCCTCAGCCTCCCAAGTAGCTGGGACTACAGACACCCGCCACCTCGCCCGGCTAGTTTTTTGTATTTTTTAGTAGAGACGGGGTTTCACCGTGTTAGCCAGGATGGTCTCGATCTCCTGACCTGGTGATCCGCCCGTCTCGGCCTCCCAAAGTGCTGGGATTACAGGCTTGAGCCACCGCACCCGGCCTATCCTCAATTATTTTATAAGTGTAAAATATATAGCCACAGTATTGTGTCATTTGTCTTAATGGCTTTTAATTATATTAAATTGATATTTTTTATTTGTATCTGTTGCAGAATTTCTAGTGAATCTATCCATTACAAGAAACTGAACAGAATGAAATTAAAGCAGAGCTGGACCGATTTTATCATTCACATTCCCCTGCCTCTTTCCCCTTTTTAAACATTGACCCATTTTAAAGAGGAACATGAACATTAACATCATAATACGCTTTTTATGAAGTTTCGATAAAGTTTAACCTTAGTCTTGTTGACATGTAGTCCAGTCATTCACTCTTTAAGGATTATTAGTGTTTCAGTGATACTAAATTACCCAGCTTAATCAACAGAATGGTTTAAGTAGTACCAGGAAGTAGGACAAGTAATTTTAAAAATATAAAGGTGTTTGCTACTCAGATGAGGCTGCCCCTGACCTGGCCAGGGAGACATTGCTGCCAGCCAGCTCTGCCTTCCCATCATCTCCTTTCAGGACCGTCCCACACCTTTTACTTCCTCAGTGCTGCCTGAAGATGCAGTTGCTGTTGTTTGCAAACAACAGGAACACCAGTTAAACTAATTAGGAAAAAAGGGAGATTTCCAGGCCTGGGTAACTATATACTGTGACCACTGGAGGTGGAGACAGGTCTCGACAGTTGGAACCAGGAACTCTGCTGTCAGGTTGTGAGTTTGTTTCTCTTTTCTCCCAGCTTTTCACTGTGTGGGGTCTTTTCTCTCACGTCAGCTCTTTCTATCACATGGCAGCTGACCTGTCACGCTCCACTCTCGAGCTTGGACACCCAGTAGACCCCGAACCTCACTCTCTAAAAGGTTCTGAGGGCTCGTCCTAGGCCAGGGGCCTTCCTGTGCGCTGTTAGCTATGGCCACGGGAGCCTCTAGAGCTGCCTGGTAGCTTCAGTCTGACCTGCTTATCAAGCCTACGATCCTTCTGATTTAATTACAACTGGAAAGTATTATCTAATTAAGTTCATGATAGTGCTTTTGGAGAACTTGTCAAATTACAGCCAATGAGAAAATAAGGACCTAACGTACTGTGGAGAACCATTAAAAATTTGAGAAGAAACAATTAAGTATTATGTCAATGTGCTTCAAAGGCTTAGTTTTGGGAATTTGATGCAGTAAAGATTACCCTGTTTTATGATGGTTCCTTGAAAGTCAAATGGGGGACCTGTCCATTGTGCTCTATTAATCTTGTCAGAAAACTGTCACCAAAACAAAACTTGATTTTGCCCTTGTTCTAGAAGTTACTGGGTAGTTGTAAGTATAATTTTTGTTAAATATAATGTAAAATAAAATTTTAAGATATTTAGTTTTGTTTTTCAAAATAAAGCTCTAGTCAGCTTTATATATGCCATTGACTCTGAAATGTATACCAGCCTTTTACTGTGTACCGTGTGTATATGAATCCACAGAACCGGATGAGCTGCTTAGGGAGGGAATATATTCAAATATACCAAGGACCAAATCCTAGAGTTCTCCCAACTTTAGAGGATGGAAAGGGGCAAAGTCATCTAGCAAAGGAGACTGAGAGGAGGCCAGTGAAGTAGGAAGAAAGTATTTCAAGGAGAGTGACGATTCTGTCAGTATTGCTGAGAATTCAAGTAAAAAGAGGACTGAGAATTGACTGTTGGGTTTGGCAAAGTTGATGTTGACAACACTGATTAATTTTTATGGAGTGCTGGTACTAGAAGTCTGTAGTGAATGGAAGAGAAAACAGCTGAGGAGGTAAAACAGTGGCTTCAGACAGCTCTTTTGAGGAGTTTTGCTAAAGAAGGGAGGCAAGAGAACAGGCAGTAGCTAGAAGAGGTTATGTAGTGAAGAGGTTTTTTAAAGATGAGTGTATTAGTCGGTTCTCACACTGCTAATAAAGACACCCAAGACTGGGTAATTTATAAAGGAAAGGTTTAATGGACTCACAGTTCCACATGGCTGGGGAGGCCTCACAATCATGGCAGAAGGCGAAGTGGGACGCGAGACACGTCTTACATGGTGGCAGGCAAGAGGGCATGTGCAGGGGAACCCCCCTTTATAAAACCATCAGATCTTGGGAGACATACTCACTATCATGAGAACAGCATAGGAAAGACCCACACCCATGATTCAGTGACCTCCCACTGCATCCTTCCCACGACTTGTGGGAATTCTGGGAACTACAATTCAGGTGACATTTGGGTGAGGACACAGTCAAACCACATCAGTGGGCAATAAAGACTGTTAAGCATTTCTGATTGTCTGCAAGGGAGCACCACTTGTTTAGTGGTGGCCCCTCAGTTTGTCCAAATCATATTTCCCTAACCCTTACCACCTCCCTCCTATGACCCTAGTTTCTGTTTCTTAGAACTGATGCTTCCAGCTTGTCAAGCTTCAGACATTGGGATATTTCAAGTGTGTCTTCCCACTGCTCTTAAAATGAAATCCAAGATCTTAATTTTGGCTTACATGGCCCTATGTGATTTGACCGCAGCTTGCTTCTCCCTCCTGCCCCTTGTGCTCCAGCCACACCACCCTCTTCCACTCCTCCGTTCTTCCTGCCCCCGGGCCTCACACAGGCTGCTCTCATCCTGGAATACTTTTTCCCACCCATTCTGCTAACACTCCCTCATCCTTAATTGGTGGATACTTGATGTTTTTGTCTGCCCCGCACTACTGCCCTTAAGAACTTACAGGCCAGCTCCAGGCTCAACCAAGCAGCATCACAACTTCTGACCACACCGGTCAAGTCAGGTCAATGAAAGCCCATTCTGGGACTGGGGAAGTACTGGGAAAGAGCAGCACACTTCTGGAGGTGCAGAGGTACAGCTGGAGCTGCGAAGGGAGGGCCGGCCTGAGTGGAGGAGCCCTTGCCACAGAGTTGAGGTGGTGGTGGAGCTCAAGGATCAGCTGGGCCTGAAGTAAGCTAGCTCCACCCTGGACTTTTCTGTTGATGCATACACTCCTTGCCCTTGAGCTAGCTGGAGTTTTGTGTTACTTCAGACTTTGAGCCCTGGCTAATATGCTCTCCGATTAAGTATCATTTTATCAAAGACTTTACCTATCTTCCTGGTTTAAAAGAGATCTTCCCCCTTAGTTCTTTCTCAGCACCTTATTCTCGTCTTTCATAGTATTTGGTAGAATTTAATAAATTCGATTTAATAAAATATTTGGGTATACATTTATTTAATATTTGTTTCCCCCACTGGACCACAAAAGCTCAGTGAGGGCAAGGACCTTGTTTGCTTACTTTGTCCATTACCCAGGCACCTAGGTTTAAAAGGTTTATTGTGTGAATTAGTGATTACATTAAAGAGTTGAGATCTTACAATGCCAGGCATGGTTCTAAATGCTATACATTTATTAATGTGTGTAGTTAACTCTTTGAGGTAGGTACCCAGTTTTTCAAATGAGGAAATTGAGGCTTTAATGATTAACTTTCCATGTCCGATTTCCCATCCCAGGTCTTGTTGGTTGCCAAGCCCTACAGAGGGTCTTTTAACATCTTTCTGCCACTACCCTGATTCTCACCTAGATTATTACAATTCTTTAGAATTATCTGGAACCCCTGCCAAAGGTAAGTGCTTTACTGATTGTGAGTTCATCATTTCCTCTTGTTCGTGCTGTGCCCTTTACTGGAGTGTAGACCCCACTCCACTTGAAGGAGCTGAACAAGCTTAAATGCCATCTGTAGAAAACCTGCCATTATCCTACCACAGTTTCAGTAGCAATTCTTTCTTGTGACATTTTTCTGTCCACCTTTTATCAATATTTGCACCTTTTCCTCCTTACTAGATTGTAAGATTTTGAGGAAGGATCCGTATCTGTGTCAAATCTTGGTATTGCCAGGTTCACAGCATCTGGTGCATAAAATAGGCACTCATCTAAAATTTTCAAGGATTTTTGAATATCCCTCAGGAGGTTCACTTCATTCTTTTTTTTTTTTTTTTTAACGTCTCCCTCTGTCGCCCAGGCTGGAGTGCAGTAGCGAGATCTTGGCTCACTGCGACCTCTGCCTCCCAGGTTCAAGCGATTCTCCTGCGTCAGCCTCCCAAGTAGCTAGGATTACAGGCGCTTGCTATCACATCTGGCTAGTTTTTGTATTTTTAGTAGAGACTAGGTTTCACCATGTTGATCAGGCTGGTCTCGAACTCCTGACCTCGTGATCTGCCCACCTCAGCCTCCCAAAGTGCGGGGATTACAGGCGTGAGCCACCGTGCCTGGCCCACTTCGTTCTTAAATTGCTCAATTTCATCAAATATCAAATTCCATTAATTTTTTTATTTTTAGAGACAGAGTCTTGTTCTGTTGCCCAGGCTGGAGTGCATTGGTGCTAGCTTGGCTCACTGCAAGCTCCGCCTCCCGGGTTCACCCGCCATTCTCCTGCCTCAGCCTCCCAAGTAGCTGGAACTACAGGCGCCTGCCACCACGCCTGGCTAATTTTTGTATTTTTAGTAGAGACAGGGTTTTGCTGTGTTGCCCAGGCTGGTTTTGAACTCCTGACCTCAGGTCATCTGCCCACCTCGGCCTCCCAAAGTGCTGAGATTACAGGTGTGAGCTACTGTACCTGGCCAAATTCTGGTTAAATTTTCTTGTGAGTTGGTTGTAACTGAGTTGACATAGTACCATGGGTAGAGCAAGAAATTCTAAACAGCTGAAGGCGCAAACTGAAGAGGCTAGAAAAACCTTTTTCCTCTTTTTAAAATAGCTTACCTTTACTAAATATTCACTGCCCCCCAGGCTCTCCCCTAGTTTCACTGACTCCTCCCAAGTTTTATGAGGTAGGGATATCATTACACCTTCCTATAATAAAGTCTGCATTAACATTCCCAGGCTAAGGACTTTTGCTTATTACAAGTACTTTTTAGTATTAAAATTACTTTTATGTTTAGCTTATTTCCCCTAAGGATGTCTTACGGGGGAGAATCCATGATTTTGTCTTCACAGATTAGTTGCCTAGCCATGATTAATCCTTTCTAACACAATAAACATAACTTCCTTCAAGCTTGTGCCTTGCAGACTCCAGGAAATCAGTTATTTGCAAAAGCAACCTATATTTAATAGAAGACAAACCAGAACAGGCAGACATCTGGCTGCTCTTAACACATTCAAAGTGGAAACTATGACCATGTCATTTTTTTTTTAAGAGAGGCATTTTGAGTTTGTATAAAAACTGAGTAGAAGAGGTCTACTTTAGATAACTAGGCAAAACTTGCTAATTGTAGGGGATAACATCACTGCAATAATAGTGTGTCAGTGTAGTGCGGGTGGATGCCAGACTATAAGAAACTGAATATGAAAGAACATTATTTCTGGAAATGTTTCAACCAGTCCTCTATTTTTGGCTACCTAGGTCCAATGACCCATTTTTGAGCTGTTAAAGTAGCCCCTCCATCTGGGCCTCATTGTCACCTATAAATGGCCACTATAGTCACTGTATCTCAGTTGTGGTTACATGAGATAATGCTGGTAAAGTTGTTCCTCAGCACAGTATCAGTGTTCCTTACTTATGGGGTCATGTCTGGATAAACTCATCATGAGTTGAAAATATCCTGTCAGAAGTGCCCTTTCTACTTAAAATGTGTTCAGTTCACATTGGGTTTATCGGGATGTAGCCCCATAATAAGCTGAGGACCGTAGTGAATGGCTTATCACTTATGCTCCATCGCAAAACTGAAAAATCTGAAATTCAACTATGATAACTTGGGAGCCATCTGTGTTTGGCGCAAGTAAACACTTAAATCATAGTTATAAACTTGATTTAGTGTTGCCTTCTCTGTTTCACAAAAACAAGTCTGAAATGCGTTTAATTGAACAAGAAAGAGGTATATCGAGTTCAGCTCTTTATTTAGTATGTTCAATTTTGGAGAATCTTAAACCTAGCCTAATGTTTCTTTCTACCCCCATTCACACCTGCCTCTCATATGCATAAAACCGATACCTAAAGCATTACCTGAGTCAGTGATCAGCTGGGCATAACCATCCCAGTATTTGTATACCGTGAAAAAAAAGACATAGGCAATGTCATGTACCATAACACATATTCCAGACGGAAAACGTCAATTCCAAAATACCTGTGAGCCAATGAGGCAACCAGGGCAGACGCTAAAGAACTGAGCAAGACGCTGTCATGACGACTATTTCTATTTTATATGTGGGGAAACAGCTCAGTTATTAAAGCCACACTTACCTACCAAAGCCCGAGGTAAACAAGTCTTTTGATTCTTAGCATTATATTCAATAAATTCTACTAGGTATTCTCTAACTGTACTTTTAATGGAATATTGAAATCTTTTTTTTTTTTTTTTTGAGACGGAGTCTCGCTCTGTCGCCCGGGCTGGCAGTGGCCGGATCTCAGCTCACTGCAAGCTCCGCCTCCCGGGTTCACGCCATTCTCCTGCCTCAGCCTCCCGAGTAGCTGGGACTACAGGCGCCCGCCACCTCGCCCGGCTAGTTTTTTGTATTTTTTAGTAGAGACGGGGTTTCACCGTGTTAGCCAGGATGGTCTCGATCTCCTGACCTCGTGATCCGCCCGTCTCGGCCTCCCAAAGTGCTGGGATTACAGGCTTGAGCCACCGCGCCCGGCCGGAATATTGAAATCTTTAAAGGAAACATTCCATGTTGGAACCAAGCAAGGGGTGGAATTTGACAAACCAGCTCAACCACTTTGGCTTACAAAGTCCTTTATTTAGTTCCTACCCTCTTCATCTGCATAGTAAATCATAGGGTTTTTCCCCCCACGAATAGGAAGTTAATCATGGCTATTCTCCAAAAAGCTAGGTGTAAATTAACTTTATGGCTCCACTCTATCTAATCTGAATGAATACACAACCTAAAGGTTTGGGGTAAACCACAGCACAGAAGAGGCATCAGATCTAGGCTCCAGGTTGGTCTCTGCCACTAACAGGGACACCAATTCCACAGAATCGTTAGATTTTAAATGGCTGTTTTTCTGTGTGCCAGATAAAACTAGTGCAATTTAATTGCTGCTAGTACTTTTTTTTTTTAATTTTGGGATATACATTTTCACTTGGCTACTGTAACAAACTAAAGGGAATTTACAGTACACTGTCATACTGTTCATAAACTTCAAAATGAGAATAGTGCCATGGAAGAGTTCCTTTTAACACCACTTTACAGCCGATAACCAGTATTTATTGTTTTCTCATTTGCCAGGCACTATTCTTAGCTCTTTTAAAATATTCAACCTTGACAATCCTATAGGCCATTATCTCTATTTTACAAAATGAAGATTCAAATAATTTATCCAAGGTTGCAGAGCCACTGCTGCAATCAGGATTTAAACGTTTTGCTGCACTGGTCTGCATCATTGCTTTACTGCCTCTCTAATCAGATGCACGCCAGTACCTAGCACACAAGAAGGTGCGTGAATACCTCCTACTCACTCAACCTGACCTTGTCCTTGGCTCTTCTCCCTCGGTCTTTAAGATTTTTCCTTCACCCCTCCCTCCATTTGCAGATCTCCAAGGTAAACCTTTCTACCTCTACTGAAACCCTTGTTTCCTCTGAACTGGTTCCAGCCTTTAAAATGCCCTATTCCCCACGTTAAAAATATAAGTCCTCATTGTGGTGCCAGTTCTTCAACCTTTTATGTCATGGTACCCTGATCAAGGCAGCACCATCTCTTCCAACACAGCTTCTTCAACTTGCCTCAGCTTATGCTATTCCAAACTGCCTCTGCTGCCACTTGAGCTCAATCTCACATGTCCTTTCCAACTGCTTACAGCAGTCTACACCACAAACTCATGTTTGATTTCATACAATCCCGTGGCTTTCTTGTTCTGCCCCTTTGGGGTTAACCATACCCTCCTCCACCACTTAGTATAAACCCTGTTCCCAGGCCTCCATTAACTTTCACACTCAGGCTGATTACACACATATATTTAACAGTACAGTTTTACACAGAATGCTAAGAGCACTTTTCTTCATATTTTACAGAAGGGCTTGAAACATACAGACTTTCTGTTAGTAATCATACAATAGCACATCCGAATCTAATTCCTAAATAGATGATGCATTATAATTTTAGAATTTAAAGGCTTAATGGCAATAATCAGGGGAGGAAAAAGTAAGTTTATTTTACATAACTGACGGAAAAATAAATTCAAGAAATTGTAAATAGAATTTAATATGGTCTCATGCGCCCTGAAGGAGGTGGTGCCCGATTTGGAGGGGTAATTGCTATGTCCAAGTAATCTCCTATCTGGAACTTCTGTGACTGCAGGGTCATGGAATCATCAGTCCCCTTTCTGCCAGACATGGTGCTGCCAATCTCCTTAACTCTGCAAGAAGAAAAATCAACTGTTAATGGATCAAAACCAGTGAATCCCAGCATGTGCTACAAAGTGAATCCGGCACCGGATCTGCTCCATCACTTTATAACACGGCTCCAAAACTTAAGGACTTTATTAAGCCAAACCAGGTCTGAGTATAAACCCTATTCTCCCACTAATAAGACTCACTGAAGGAGTGATCTCTATCAGTTAAAACATACTAAAAACAAAGATATTACAGGACTTAAAAATGAGAAGTTACTTACCTATAGCCGGGTCTTTTAACATCAGTAAAAACAATTGCAAAATTGAAGTGAGTGCCCTTCTTTCTAGCTTCTGGGTAGACTTCTTTTACTAAGCTTGTCAGTTCTTTCAAGGTTGCATCCATCCTGGATTTTTTTAAAAACAGATATTTACATTTGTTTCATCAGCAATATTATTAAAAGGATACTGACAATGCGTTAATCACATATATGAGTTGTGACTTACGTTAGAAACTGCCAGGGTCTTATACTAGAGTTTACTTTTAAAGCAGCTACAAATACTATTTGCCTCCAAAAACTCCGTGTACCAGCCTTACTGCTGGAAATTTCAATTAATTAGACTCTTAGTGCTAAAAGGGACTTCAGAGATTCCATATGCCATCTTCTGTTGCTACACAACACCTTATGGCCCAGTGATTTACCTAAGGATAACTAGTCCAAATAAATCCAAATATGCAAAATATATGTATTCCATTAGTTCTAAGACATGTACTCTTCCACATTTTAGCATCTCTGAAATTGGAGTGTATCTTAGAATCAATGTACTAGGAAAGCATTTTTATACTGACATGTTTTGTTTTTGAGAGTCTCGTGCTGTCGCCCAGGCTGCAGTGCAGTGGCATGACCTTGGCTCACTGCAACTCCGCCTCCCAGGTTCAAGCAATTCTCCTGCCTCAGCCTCCTGAGTAGCTGGGATGACAGGTGCCCGCCACCACACCCAGGTAATTTTTGTATTTTTAGTAGAGACAGGGTTTCACCATGTTGGCCATGCTGGTCTTGAACTCCTGACTTCAAGTGATCCACCCACCTTGGACTCCCAAAGTGCTGGGATTGATTACAAGCGTGAGCCACTGTGCCCAGCCAGATGTGTTTCTTCTTTCTTAGATGGAATCTTAAGTTTTACAACAGATAAGAGTCCTAGAGCCAATGAAATATACAAAATTTTCTTAGGATGAAGCACAGGCTCTTGTCACAATAAAGTTTCTTACCCTGCAAATATTGATTTGAATGCAACTTTCATATAGTCCCCTGAACTAATAGGACACAATCTGAAAAAATATTTTAAAATATAAGCTTTTTTTTTTTTTTTTTTTTGAGACGGAGTCTTGCTCTGTTGCCCAGGCTGGAGTGCAGTGGCCAGATCTCAGCTCACTGCAAGCTCCGCCTCCCAGGTTTACGCCATTCTCCTGCCTCAGCCTCCCGAGTAGCTGGGACTACAGGCATCCGCCACCTCGCCTGGCTAGTTTTTTGTATTTTTTAGTAGAGACGGGGTTTCACCGTGTTAGCCAGGCTGGTCTCGATCTCCTGACCTCGTGATCCGCCTGTCTCGGCCTCCCAAAGTGCTGGGATTACAGGCTTGAGCCACCGCGCCCAGCCAATATAAGCATCTTAGAAATAACCTAGTATACATTTTTTTTAAAGGTGCAGTGGCTCATGCCTGTCATCCCAGCACTTTGGCAGGCCAAGGCGGGTGGATCACCTGAGGCCAGGAGCTCAAGTTTGAGACCAGCCTGGCCAACATGGTGAAACCCCGTTTCTACTAAAAGTACAAAAATTAGCCAGGCATGGTGGCACACATCTGTAGCCTATAATCCCAGCTACTCGAGAGGCTGAGGCAAGAGAATCGCCTGACCTGGGAGGCAGAGGCTGCAGTGAGCCAAGATTGTGCCACTGTACTCCAGCCTAGGCAACAGAGTGAGACTGTCTCAAAAACAAAAACAAAAAAACCTGAGGTCACACTGGTTTATCTGTCTCAGAGGTGAGTTTTGTTTTTTTTTTAAACCTGATATTTTGATGTTATTCTGTATCAATTACAGGTTGAGTATCCTTACCCAAAATACATGGGACTGGAAGTGTTTTGAGTTTTTTCAGATTTTAGAATTTCTGCAGATACGTAAGGTATCTTGGGGTTGTGACCCCAGTTTAAATAAGAAACTCATTTATGTTTCAAACATACCTTATACACAGCCAGAATATAATTTTATACATCATTTTAAGTAATTTCGTGCATGAAAGGAAGTTTGGTGCACGCCTGTAATCCTAGCTACTCAGGAGGCTGAGGCAGGAGAATCGCTTGAACCTGGGAGGCAGAAGTTGCAGTGAGCCAAGATTGCGCCACTGCACTCCGGCCTGGGCGACAGAGCAAGACTCTCTCAAAAAAAAGAAGTTTGTGTCAAGAACTTATGTGTGCAATTTTCCACCGGTGTCATGTCAGCTCTCAAAGTTTCAGATTTTGCTGCATTTCAGATTTTGGACTTGCGATGCTCAATCTGTATTCTGATACAGAGTACATACTTATGATGATATATACCAGAAATAATTTTTTCCTTCTAAAAATATTTTCAATATTGTCTTGCTCTTAATGAGTTTGGGGGATTTATATCACACCTTTTATCAGTTCTGACAGTGTGAAACCTACACAAGCTTCCCACCTTCTAAAGACTAACTTTCCAGACCAACAATTGGAGTGCCAAGTGTTGCTTTTTCATCACTAGTCAGGAGCTTGAGGACAGGGTGGGGTTCAGTACTTGTGTCAGCTTGACGAAGCTACAGCCCCCAGATACTCAACCGAACACTAACCTAGGTATTGCTGTGAGATACTTTATTGATGTGATTAAAGTCAATAACCAATTGACCTTAAATTCAACGGTCTATCCTATATCATCTGGGTAGGCCTGATTCTATTAGTTGAAAGGCCCTAAGAGCAGCCTTTCCTTCCTGAGACCTACCCTACAGATTTGACAATTAAGTGCCTAGACAGCCCCCACAATCACATAGGCCAATTCTTTGCAATAAAGCTCTTTTTTTTGGGGGGGGGGGGATGGAGTCTCACTCTGTCGCCCAGGCTAGAGGCAGTGGCGCCGATCTCGGCTCACTGCAATTCAAGCAATTCTCCTGCCTCAGCCTCCCACATAGTTGGAATTACAGGCGCCTGCCACCACACTTGGCTAATTTTTGTATTTTTAGTAGAGACAGGGTTTTGCCATGTTGGCCAGGCTGGTCTCCAACTCCTGACCTCATGATCTGCCCACCTCTGCCTTCCAAAGTGCTGGGATTACAGGTGTGAGCCACCATGCCCAGCAGAAATAAATCTCTTAACACATCTCTCCCAATTCTGTTTTTCTGGCTGAGCCATGACTGACTTTGGCGGGCACAGCCTGCCTCCACTGGGCTCCTCTGGAATCCCACTCCTTTTTCCATAGCTTGTCTTGGGGCTGCCTACTTTAACCTCACAGTCTACTTCTATTGAGAATTTCCAGCATATGTTAACTAATTTTCCCTCATTACTATTTCTGGGAGTGAGGGCAGGCCTTTGCATTACCCCCATTACCAATCATCCAGTCTCAGAATCTCTGGCCACCATTTTGAGATATAACTTAAGGTTGTTCCTTCTTTGTTTGGTTGCAATTTATGGACAGGTAGTTCAGGACAGGATTTTTTTTGTAATTTTTTTTTCTTGATTCAGAGGAGGTGGTCTGTGGAACAACCTCACCCTGCCATCTTAACCCTAAAAATCACTCTATTCATCCGCTTTCCCTGATAAAAGGACTACAGGGAGGAGCAGTACCTTCTTGACTTTATACCCTCAGGATCTAAGCACACACAGCACCCGGCAAATAGGAACTCTTATTTGTTGGAAGAAACATACACTTCAATTTTTGAAAAGAGATTTTCATGAAGTCATTATTCAACAGTTCTTCCATATAAGCTAAATCAAACTTCCTGGAACACTTACCCTTGAGTGATGCTTAAATACAAGTATCATACTACTACATAAATTTAACAAGCACTTCCAAATAAGATAAGTAAGGTCCCAATATTCAAGGGATTAGCTCTAGTGTACAGGGCTTAAACAGTTTTAAATTATACACATTCTGGGGAATATAAAATAGTGCAACTGCTGTGAAAAAGTTTGATGGTTCCTCAAAACTTAAACAAAATTAACATATGACCCAGTAATCCACTCCTAGGTACATACCCAAAATAACTGAAAGCAGGGACACAAACACATTTGTATGCCAATGTTCACAGCAGCATTATTCACAATGGCAAAAAAGATGAAACAATCCAAGTGTCCATCAATAGATGAGTACATGTGATGCACACATACAATGAAATATTATTCAGTCTTGACAAGGCTGAATGGATGCTACAACATCAACCCCGAAAACACCATGAAATAAGCCAGTCACAAAATGACAAACACTGTAATGAGTTCACTGAAATGAAATATCCAGAATAGACAAATTCATATATAGACAGATAATACATTAGAAGCTACCAGGGGATGGGGCGGGGGAGGAATGGGAAATTATTTTTTAATAGGCACGGTGTGTCCTTAAAAGGTTACCAGCACACTGGGCATGGTGGTGTGTGCCTGTAGTCCCAGCTCGTTGAGCCAAGGAGCTCAAATCCAGCTTGGAAAACAGTGCAAGACTCCATCTCTTTAAAAATTAAAACAAGGCAGGATGGCGTACAGGGTTTCTGCTGGAGGGAGGGATAAAAACTTTTAGAAATAGTGGTTGCACAACAATTTGAATGCTATTAATGCCAACAAATTATACACTTAAAAACAGTTAATGACCATGCATGCTGGCTCACGCCTGTAATCCTACACCACTTTGGGAGGCCGAGGCGGGCGGATCGCTTGAGGTCAGGAGTTCCAGACCAGCCTGGCCAACATGGTGAAACCCTGTCTCTACTAAAAATACAAAAATTAGCCAGGTGTGGCGGTGGGCGCCTGTAATCCCAACTACTGGGGACGCTGAGGCATGAGAATCCCTTGAACCCGGGAGGCAGAGGTTGCAGTGAGCCGAGATGGGCGCCACTGCACTCCAGCCTGGGCGACAGAGTGAGACTCAAGAAATAAGAAATGGTTAACATGGCAAATTTTGTTACGTATGCACACACATATGTATTTTGAGACGGAATCTCGCTCTGTCGCCCAGGCTGCAGTACAGTGGCGCGACCTCAGCTCACTGCAACCTCCACTTCCCAGGTTCAAGTGATCCTCCTGCCTCAGTCTCCCAAGTAGCTGCGATTACAATTCTATGCCACCACACAAGGCTAATTTTTGCATTTTTAGTAGACACAGGGTTTCATTATGCCGACCAGACTGGTCTCAAACTCCTGACCTAAAGTGATCCGCCAGCCTCAGTTTCCCAAAGTGCTGGGATTGCAGGCATGAGCCACCGTGCATGGCTTGTTATATAACTTTTTATCGCAATAAAAAATTTATTTTAAGCCAGGCGCGGTAGCTCACACACCTGTAATCCCAGCACTTTGGGGGGCCGAGGCAGCCAGACAACCTGAGTTCAGGAGTTCGAGACCAGCCTGGTCAATATGGTGAAACCTCATCTCTACTAAAAATACAAAAATTAGCCAGGCGTGGTGGTGGGCACCTGTAATCCCACCTACTGGGGAGGCTGAGGCAGGAGAATGGCGTGAACCCGGGAGGCGGAGCCTGCAGTGAGCGGAGATGGCGCCACTGCACTCCAGCCTGGGCGAGAGCAAGACTCCGTCTGAAAAAATATATATATACACACACACATATATATATAGCATATACATATATTTTTCAGTTACACACCTTTTACTTATATTAAAAACCCATTATGGTGTCAATCCAAGGAGTTATGTGCAGCGCTAAAGACAAGCCGGCAGTAGTTTGTAGGGAGATACACCCAAGAGATGAACACTCAGGAACCATCTTCACTAAACACACACCAAAAGCTCTTCCATTAACCCTTAGATAATAACTCGGGTTTTGGTAGTTTATTTTTCACTTTTGGTGCTTTGGTACCTAAGGCTTAATATTACGTGGAAATGCTCTTTGAGAATAACAAACACCACTCGACAGCATCACTCTCCCTTACCATGCTGTCCTAGTGCAATTTATTTGACCATGAGTCCCTTTAGGGCGGGTACTACAACTTAATCATCTACCTATCACTTTTGTACCTAGCAGCCATAACAGTGCTAGCAATCTTGGGTCTGTGCATTCTTAACCGCCCAAAAGTTGCAACATTAATCACAAAAGCGTTACAATAAAGGCAAATCTCCTTTCACCTAACAACAAAAACTTCTAACTTCCCGAAAGTTGAGCCTGAAGGCCCCAAGTGGAGGAATGAAATTTAAATCAAGGAGAATAACTCCACACTGGCAAAGGCAATTAACTGTTGTTCCAGGTTCCCGGCCCGGGTCCGAGCCGCCCCCGCCCTCCTCACCAAGTGTAGATCTGCAACTCGCTGGACGGTACATTTCCCCGGGAGAACTCGTCCATTCGGTGGTGGCGGCCGTTATTGGTGGTGAAGACCCGCAGCAACAGTGGGCATGTCTGAGGGCGAGAGAAAAACGGAACGGCAGAAGTTAAAGACACCAGCTGCGAGCCCGGACCTCACCTCTGTTCCCGAGGCGTTGCGGCCTCCGAGCCGTCCGGATACCAAAAACACCGTCTCCTCCCGCACACAGGCCGCGCCTCTGCACCCTGCCGGGCCCACCCCCAATCTCCTCCCGGACCCCAAAGCGGAGGGGACCTTCACCTTCTCGCGGTCGATTGGCTTCTCTGGCTCCTTCTTAATTTCCTCCTGGGTAACGCGCGACTCCACCGCCATCTTCCTCCTACGGCCCGCGAGACGCTCGCCCTGACCTCCGACCCCTGCAGCGAGCATGAGCACAAAGTCTCTCGCGAGGAGAAGCTCGACACTTTATAGTCGGGCAGGGGCTGGGCGGGGCGTCTCCTGACGCAGGCGCACTTCCGTTCGTGGCGTGCGAGCCGGGCGCGCCTGCGTGTTGCGACTTCGGGAAAAGGCGGGTGCTGGCCTCAGTGGGGAGGAGCAGCTGAGCCTCCGTCGCCTGGCAGTTGGTTGCCGGGGTGTTTTTTTTTCCCTTAAATATTCACAGGCGAAATAAGCTTAAGGTGGCGTTTTCACGCGTAATGACGAAAACCTTATTGGACACCAAACGTTCCTTTATTAGCAAAATATAGATCTTTCTTTTTTTTTTTTTTTTTTTTGAGACGGAGTCTCGCTCTGTCACCCAGGCTGGAGTGCAGTGGCCGGATCTCGGCTCACTGCAAGCTCCGCCTCCCGGGTTTACGCCATTCTCCGGCCTCAGCCTCCCGAGTAGCTGGGACTACAGGCGCCCGCCACCTCGCCCGGCTAGTTTTTTTGTATTTAATAGAGACGGGGTTTCACCGTGTTAGCCAGGATGGTCTCGATCTCCTGACCTCGTGATCCGCCCGTCTCGGCCTCCCAAAGTGCTGGGATTACAGGCTTGAGCCACCGCGCCCGGCCCCAAAATATAGATCTTTCTGATAAAAGAACAGGTCCGCCATACCCGCCCCTGAGGTAAGCCGGAAGAGGCGCCGCCAGCGTACGTGGTCATGGAGCGATCCTTCCAGCCACATACACGGCGGCTTAGAGACCGGAATGCGAGCAGGAAACCCAGAACTTGTAGGAAATAACGTTCTAGAATATCTTCAGGACCTATGGGTGGGAATATGTGATAGAAAAAACTAACGAGAAGCAATTGATTTGACTGGGTTAGGACAAAAATAATCTGACCTTCAAAACTCCGTCATGAACTAACTCCATGATGAACCCAAAATGCCAAGTATATGACTGAACTTAAAAGTGATATCATCTTACGACTGAAAAGTGGAAAAAAAAATACATCATAAGAGAGAAAAAAGCCACAGAGTGGGAGAAATTTGTTACACATATGATTGACAAAGGCAATTATCCAGAATATATAGGATCTAAACAGACAACCCAATCGAAAAATGGATAAAATTACTGAACAGGTGCTTTGGAAATGACAAAATCCAGAGTCAACAAACATGTAAGGTGCGCAAGCGCATTACAAATCAGGGAAATGCATTAAAACCATGATTAGTTTAAATTGACTGGTTTTTAAGCCACACCCACTAGATTGGCAAAAATTAGGAACTCTGGCCAGGCGTGGTGGTGGCTCACGCCTGTAATCCCAGCATTTTGGAAGGATGAGGCAGGCGGATCACCTGACCTCCTGACTCCCGACTTGAGGTCAGGAGTTTGAAACAAGCCTGGCCAACACGATGAGACCCCGGCTCCACTAAAAATACAAAAAATAAATAAAAATAAAAACGGCCGGGCGCGGTGGCTCATGGCTGTAATCCCAGCACTTTGGGAGGCCGAGGCGGGCGGATCACGAGGTCAGGAGATCGAGACCATCCTGGCTAACACGGTGAAACCCTGTCTCTACCAAAAATACAAAAAAAAAAAAAAAAAATTAGCCAGGCATGGTGGCGGGGGCCTGTAGTCCCACCTACTCCAGAGGCTGAGGCAGGAGAATGGTGTGAACCTGGGAGGCGGGAGGCGGGAGGCAGGAGGCGGAGGTTGCAGTGGGCCAAGATCGCGCAGCTGCACTCCAGCCTGGGCTACAGAGCGAGACTCCGTCTCAATAAATAAATAAATAAATAAATAAATAAATAAATGAATGAATGAATAAATTAGCCAAGAGTGGTGACGAGCGCCTGTGATCCCAGCTACTGGGAAGGCGGAGGCAGGAGAATTGCTTGAACCGGGAAGGCGGAAGTTACAGGTTACAGTGAGTGGAGATTGTGCCACTGCAGTCCAGCAACCTAGGCCACAGAGTAAGACTCCATCTCAAAAAAAAAAAAAAATACGGCTGGGCACACTGGCTCACCCCAGTAATCCCAGCACTTTGGGAGGCCAAGACAGGTGGATCACTGGTTCGAGACCAGCCTAACCAACATGGTGAAGCCCCGTCTCTACTAAAAAATACTAACCATTCGTGTCGCAAGCCTGTAATCCCAGCTACTTGGGAGGCTGAGGCAGGAGAATTGCTTGAACCCGGAGGCGGAGGCTGCAGTGAGCCAAGATCACGCCATTGTACTCCAGTCTGGGCAACAATAGCGAAACTCCATCTTAAAACAAACAAAAAATCTAGGAACTCTGACAGTAGCAAGTGTTTGTAGGCTACTGGGAATTCTGATATACTGCTGGTAAGAATGTAAACTAGAACACCTAGCTTTGGAAAGTAGTACCTACCCTAGAGAAAATCTTGCTTAAGTGTATCCAGAGACATTACAAGAATGTTCTTAGCTATAACAAAAAGCTGGAAACAGCCGAAGTGTCCATCAACAGTAGGACACTTCAGTGAATTGTGTTGTACTAGACAGCAATAACACTAACAATCAACAATGGGATACTATAAAGCAACACAAATTTACAAACTACAGTCGTATGAAACAATGTGAATCTCACAAACGTGATGGTAAGTATAAGAAACAAAAGACAAAAACTTATTTACTGTGTGAATTCATTTTCGAAACATTCAAAAGCAGGCAATACTAAAATATATTGTTCAGGAGAATTCCCAGGTGACAAAATTATAAAGAAAATGGAGAAGTAATTATAATTAACAAAAAGTCTGAGTAGTAATGACCTCTGAGTATAGAAGGGAATTGTAATAAGGCAGGGGAAAATGGAATGCTTCTAGAGTGTTGACACATTCAATTTTTTTTTTTTTTTTTTTTTTTTTTTTTTGAGGCGGAGTCTCGCTCTGTCGCCCAGGCTGGAGTGCAGTGGCCAGATCTCAGCTCACTGCAAGCTCCGCCTCCTGGGTTTACGCCATTCTCCTGCCTCAGCCTCCCGAGTAGCTGGGACTACAAGCGCCCGCCACCTCGCCCGGCTAGTTTTTTGTATTTTTAGTAGAGACGGGGTTTCACCGTGTTAGCCAGGATGGTCTTGATCTCCTGACCTCGTGATCCGCCCGTCTCGGCCTCCCAAAGTGTTGGGATTACAGGCTTGAGCCACCGCGCCCGGCTCAATTTTTTTTTAACCTAGCTGGTGGTTACATAGCTGTTTGAATTACAATACTTTTTTTTTTTTTTTTTTTTTTTTTGAGACAGTCTCACTCTGTCGCCAGGCTGGAGTGCAGTGCAGTGGCACAATCTCGGCTCACTGCAACCTCTGTCTCCTGGGTTCAAGCAATTCTCTGCCTCAGCCTCCCCAGTAGCTGGGATTACAGGCGCCCACCACCATGCCCAGCTAATTTTTTTGTATTTTTAGTAGAGATGGGGTTTCACTCTCTTGGCCAGGCTGGTATTGAACTCCTGACCTCGTGATCCACCTGCCTCAGCCTCCCAAAGTGCTGGGATTACAGGCATGAGCCACCACGCCCGGCCTGAATTAAAATTACTCTTTAAAAGAGTACAATTATGTTATTATTATTGAAATGGTCTTGCTCTGTCACCCAGGTTGGAGTCCAGTGATGCAATCATGACTCACTGCAGCCTTGACTTCCCGGTTCCAGCGATTCTCCCACCTCAGCCTCCTGGGTAGCTGGGACCGTGTAGCTGGGAACACAGGCGCAAGCCACTATGCCGGGCTAATTTTTGTAATTTTTGCAGAGATAGAGTTTCGCCATTTTGGGCGGGCTGGTCTCAAACTCCTGACCTCAAGCTATCCACCCTCTTCAGCCTCCCAAAGTGCTGGGATTACAGGGAAGAGCCACCGTGCCCAACCCCATCTATTTTTTATGCACCCTTCTGTACTAATGCTATATCTTGCTATTTTAAAAATACATAATTCAACAGAAAAAATGACAAAAGACATGGATGGGCCAGGAGCAGTGGCTCACGCCTGTAATCTCAGCACTTTGGGAGGCCGAGGTGGGTGGATGGCTTGAGGTCAGGAGTTTGAGACCAGCCTGGCCAGTATGGCAAAACCCTCTCTACTAAAAATACAAAAACTGGCTAGGTGTGTTGGCAGGCGCCTGTAATCCCGGCTACTCTGGAGGCTGAGGCAGGAGAATCGCTTGAACCCGGGAAGCGGAGGTTGCAGTGAGCCAAGATCTTGCCACTGCACTCCAGCCTTAGCAACAGAGCTATACACCATCTCAAAACAAAACAAACAAACAAAAAAAGGGCATTTCATAGAAGATTAAATAAAGGTAAACATATGAAGATACCCGACTTCAATAATAGTCATAGAAATGCAAAGTTAAACACAGATAACATTTTACTCTATTAGATTAACCAAAATGTGAAAGTCTGACAACTTAAGTGCTCGCAAGGATATGGAGAAAAGGGAAATCTTATAGACTGCACTCTTTCACTTTAGAAAACTGATTGGCATCACCTAGAAAGATTCAGTATGTGTACACCTTAAGACTCAGCTATTCTGGCCGGGCGCGGTGGCTCACGCCTGTAATCCCAGCACTTTGAGAGGCCGAAGTGGGCAGGTCACCTGAGGTTGGGAGTTCAAGACCAGCCTGACCAACATGGAGAAACCCCATCTCTACTAAAAATACAAAATTAGCCAGGGGTGGTGGTACATGCCTGTAATCCCAGCTACTTGGGAGGCTGAGGCAGGAGAATTGATTGAATCTGGGAGGTGGAGGTTGCAGTGAACCCAGATTGCGCTATTGCACTCCAGCCTGGGCAACAAGAGTGAAACTCCGTCTCAAGACAAAAAAAAAAAAAAAAAAAAAGACTCAGCTATTCTATGCCTTATGTGTAACTCATAAAAACTGTTGGTAGGCCGGGCGCGGTGGCTCAAGCCTGTAATCCCAGCACTTTGGGAGGCCGAGATGGGCGGATCACGAGGTCAGGAGATCGAGACCATCCTGGCTAACACGGTGAAACCCCGTCTCTACTAAGAAATACAAAAAATAGCCGGATGAGGTGGCGGGCACCTGTAGTCCCAGCTACTCGGGAGGCTGAGGCCGGAGAATGGTGTGAACCCGGGAGGCGGAGCTTGCAGTGAGCTGAGATCCGGCCACTGCACTCCAGCCTGGGCGACAGAGCGAGACTCCGTCTCAAAAAAAAAAAAAAAAAACTGTTGGCAATGAGCACAAGGCAACAGTTTGAATATTATAACGTGTTTATTCATAATAACTAGAAACAATTCAACTGTCTACCTAGAGTATAGTCATAAAATGGAATACTATAAAGACTTGAAAGTAAATGAATGGAATTTTTAAAAATTTTTTAATTTTTTTTTTTTTTTTTTTTTTTTAGACGGAGTCTCGCGCTGTGTCACCCAGGCTGGAGTGCAGTGGTGCGATCTCGGCTCACTGCAAGCTCCACCTCCCAGGTTCACGCCATTCTCCTGCCTCAGCCTCCGAGTAGCTGGGACTACAGGCGCCGCCACCACGCCCGGCTAGTTTTTTTTGTATTTTTAGTAGAAACGGGGTTTCACCATGTTAGCCAGGATGGTCTCGATCTCCTGACCTCGTGATCCACCCGCCTCGGCCTCCCAAAGTGCTGGGATTACAGGCTTGAGCCACCGCGCCCGGCCTTATTTTTTTAATTTTTTATTATTATTTTTTTGAGACGGAGTCTCACTCTGTCGCCAGGCTGGAGCACAGTGGCGCTATCTCAGGTCATTGCAATATCCGCCTTCCAGGTTCAAGCAATTCTCCTGCCTCAGACTCCAGAGTACCTGGGACTACAGGCGCGCACCACCATGCCCAGCTAATTTTTGTGTTTTTAGTAGAGACGGGGTTTCACCATGTTGGCCAGGATAGTCTCGATCTCCTGACCTCGTGATCCGCTCACCTCAGCCTCCCAGTGCTGGGATTAAGGGCATGAGCCACTGCGCCCGGCCTTCTTTTTTCTTTTTTCTTTTTTTTTTTTTTTTTGAGGCGGAGTCTCGATCTGTGGCCCAGGCTGGAGTGCAGTGGCCGGATCTCAGCTCACTGCAAGCTCCGCCTCCCGGGTTCCCGCCATTCTCCTGCCTCAGCCTCCCGAGTAGCTGGGACTACAGGCGCCCGCCACCTCGCCCGGCTAGATTTTTGTATTTTTTAGTAGAGACGGGGTTTCACCGTGTTAGCCAGGATGGTCTTGATCTCCTGACCTCGTGATCCGCCCGTCTCGGCCTCCCAAAGTGCTGGGATTACAGGCTTGAGCCACCGCGCCCGGCCTGGCCTTCTTTTTTCTAAAAGTACAAGCAGCAAGTCACAGAATACATACCATAGGATTCAACTGATGCAATTTATTCAATTTCGGGGAAAAATAGGAACCCCTCACCTAAAAATACTGTTTAGGGAAACAAACATGACTAGTAAAACTACAAAGAGAAGCAGGAGGAAACTAACACTAAATTCAGTTTAATGTTTTCTCTGAGGGTAAGCTTGGGTGATGCAATTTATGAAGGGCATCCAGGGCTTCTAAGATACTGATAATATACTCTTTCTCACTAGGAGGGGTGTGGTTTTTTTAATTTACATTTAGCTGTACATCTTAGAAACTCTTTTGTATGTGTGATTTAGATTACTCTTTTAAAATATTGTTAGTTAGGTACTTATTTACTTTTGAGACAGGGTCTGGCTCTGCTGCCCAGGCTGGAATGCATTGGCATAATCTCAGTCTCAGCTCACTGCAGCCTCCCCTTCCTGGACTCAAGCAATCCTCCCACCTTAGCCTCCCATGTGACTGGGACCACAGACCACACCACCCGCCTGGCTAATTTTTTCTAGAAATGGGGTTTTGCCGTGTTGCCCGACTTGTCTCAAACTCCTGAGCTTGGCAGGGTGCAGTGGCTCACGCTTGTAATCCCAGCACTTTCAGAGGCCAAGGCGGGCGGATCACCAGGTCAGAAAATCGAGACCATCCTGACTAACACAGTGAAACCCCATCTCTACTAAAAATACAAAAAATTAGCTGGCCGTGGTGGCGGGCACTTGTAGTACCAGCTACTTGGGAGGCTGAGGCAGGAGAATGGCGTGAACCGGGGAGGCGGAGCTTGCAGTGAGCCGACATGGTGCCACTGCACTCCAGCCTGGGTGACAGAAAGAGATTCCGTCTTAAAAAAAGAAAAAAAAATTCCTGGCCTCAAGCAATTCACCGCCTCGGCCTCCCCAAGTGCTGAGGTTAGGAGCGTGAGTAACCGCATCCAGCCATAAAAAAGTTATTTTTTCATTGTGCCTAGAGTAGGCATGCACGCAGAATTGCATGCAGGCGATGTTTGTTTTTTCAAAAAGATATTTAAATTTTCTCCCCAGTTCTATGATTCTAGTATATCCTTTCAAAAAAATTTATTTTTCTGAATAAAGATGAATTCTAGGATGCTTCCACTATTGTATTTTTTTCAAAACCTCCATAATATAATGCAGACACATGAGGGCACTCTAATCAATCCATTAAAGGGAAAACACTGAAACTATGAAAATGAAGAACTTCACAACCTTTTATTGGTGATACTGGGGAGGGTTCATTTCTTAGATATTAGCTCCCATTTTGGGACCTTTCCAGATAACCAGCTGTCATCAAAATGAAACTTTCCGACACCTTGAGACAGTAGAAGGGCAGCTATATTTTAGAATACTTGGAATACTTTTTCAGCAGCCCTCATTCTATCTCCATGGCCTTGTAAGACCAGCTCTGAATTGGTCTGAAATTGTAATATTTAAGGCTATGCATCTTTCCTTTCTTTTTAGAATTTACATGGACAAGTATTACACTTCTTTTTTTTTTTTTTTTTTTTTTTTTTTTTGAGACTGAGTCTGGCTCTGTCGCCCAGGCTGGAGTGCGGTGGCCGGATCTCAGCTCACTGCAAGCTCCGCCTCCCGGGTTCACGCCATTCTCCTGCCTCAGCCTCCCGAGTAGCTGGGACCACAGGCGCCCGCCACTTCGCCCGGCTAGTTTTTTTTTGTATTTTTTTTTAGTAGAGACGGGGTTTCACCGTGTTCGCCAGGATGGTCTCGATCTCCTGACCTCGTGATCCGCCCGTCTCGGCCTCCCAAAGTGCTGGGATTACAGGCTTGAGCCACCGCGCCCGGCCCAAGTATTACACTTCTAAGTAATATACCCACGGGAATTGAAAGCAGGGACTCAGATATTTGTACACCAGTGTTCATAGCAGCATTATTCACAGTAGCCAAAAGGTAGAAACAATCTGAATGTCCATCAACTGACGGAAAGATATACATACAATGGAATATTCAGCTTTCGAAAGGAATAAAATTCTGACCCGTTACAACATGGATGAACGTAGAAAACATTATGCTAAGTGAAAAAAGCCAGACACAAAAGAGCAAACATTGTGTGATGTCATTTAAAAGAGGCACATAGAATGAACAGGCAAATTTATAGGCAGAAAGTGTAAGAGAGGCTACCAGGGGCTAGTGGGTACATGGGGAGTGGGAAGTTATTGCTTAATGGGTACAGAGTTTCTGTCTGAGATTATGAAAAAATTCTGGATATGAATGGGGGGATGGTTGCACAACACTGTGAAGATACTTAAAGTCACTGAATTGTACACCTAAAAATTGTTAAAATAATAACGTTTATGTTACATAAATTTTATCACAATTTTAAAAATTAAAAAAAGTGAACATCCGAAGTATGTAAAAAATAAGTCATCAGACTCTCTCCACTCTTCTTTTTCTACTCCCTCTCTTTTGAGTGTCCTAGCATTATGAATCTAGGAAAAGGCAGATTCTCCCAATTAAATTCAGAAATATGTAATGAGTTCTAAAGAATATGCCTCGGGCCGGGCGCGGTGGCTCAAGCCTGTAATCCCAGCACTTTGGGAGGCCGAGACGGGCGGATCATGAGGTCAGGAGATCGAGACCATCCTGGCTAATACGGTGAAACCCCGTCTCTACTAAAAAATACAAAAAACTAGCCGGGCGAAGTGGCGGGTGCCTGTAGTCCCAGCTACTCGGGAGGCTGAGGCAGGAGAATGGCGTGAACCCGAGAGGAGGAGCTTGCAGTGAGCTGAGATCGGGCCACTGCACTCCAGCCTGGGTGACAGAGCAAGACTCCGTCTCAAAAAAAAAAAAAAAAAAAAGAATATGCCTCAGTCAATCACTACAACTCCATGGCATTCTCTGCTGTTAAGATGATGAAGAATAACCTTCTAATGGCAGGGAAATAAGTGAACACTATACAAAATGTGTTTCTGGAGAAGATTTAATTAAATGTATTATTCATAGAACTTTCTGGTTCTTTATAAAAGTTGTGGATTATAAATTTGAATCTCTAGGGGACTATTAATGCTTTTCAAATTCCTCACATGACACTCTTTCCTTCAGGTGCATCTGTAGGAGACAAGGTGTACAGCATTTATAAGCACGATATTTACCGGACTCTGTTTCACAAAGGGGTGTATGTGAACAGTCTCAGTCAAGCATCTACTTGTTACCAAGAGTAAAGGCTGGGCGCAAAGGCTCACACCTGTAATCCTAGCACTTTGGGATGCTGAGGTAGGGATAGCGCTAGAGTCCAGGAGTTCAAGACCAGCCTGGGCAACATATCAAGACGCCTGTCTCTTAAAAAAAAAAAAAAAAAAAAATTAGCTGTGGTGCCACGTGCCTGTAGTCCCAGGTACTCACGAAGCTGGAGGTGAGAGGTTTGTATGAGCCCAGGAGGTCAAGTGAGCCGTGGTTATGTAACTGTACAACTCTGCTGCTTAAACAACAGAGTGAGACCCTGTCTCAAAAAAGGAGTCAAAAAATACATAAATTTCCGTAACAATTCAGTACAATTATTACTTAGAATATACATTTCTTTTCCTTTTGTGTGTGTGTGTGTGTTGCCCAGGCTGGAGTGCAGTGGCCATCTTGGCTCACTGCAACCTTCGTCTACAGGGTTCAATGGATTCTCCTGCCTCAGCCTCCGGAGTAGCTGGGATTACAGGCGCATGCCACCATGCCTGGCTATTTTTTGTATTTTCCAGTAGAGACAGAGAGTCGCCATGTTGGCCAGACTGGTCTGAAATTCCTGGCCTCAGGTGATCCGGCTACCTTAACCTCCCAAAGTGCCGAGATTACAGGCGTGAGCCACCTCGCCTGGCCTCTTTTTCTCTCTTTTTTTTTTTTTTTTTACAAAAAAAAAAAGAGTCTCACTCTGTCACCCAGGCTGGAGGGCGGTGGCATGATCATAGCTGATTGCAGCCTCCAACACCTGGGCTCAAGGGATCCTCCCTCCTCAGCTTCCTGAGCAACTTGTACTACTGGCATGAGCCACCACGTCAAGCTCATTTTTTAATACTTTGTAGAGATGGATTCTTGATATGTTGCCCAGAATGGTCTTGAGCTCCAGGCCTCAAGTGATTCTCCTACCTCTGCCTCGCATAATGCTAGATTACAAGCATGAGCCACCAAGCCTTGGTGGTTACTTTCTGCCGTCCTAAGAACTCTTTTTTGGGGGGGACGGAGTCTCCCTGTTTCCCAGACTGGAGTGCAATGGCGCAATCTCCGCTCACTATGACCTCTGCCTCCTGGGTTCAAGCAATTCTCCTGTCTCTCCCAAGTAGCTGGGATTAGGCGCACACACCACAACACCCCACTAATTTTTGTATTTTCAGTAAAGACGGGGTTTCACCATATTGGTCAGGCTGGTCTCAGAACTCCTGATCTCAGGTGATCCACCTGCCTCGGCCTCCCAGGGTTCCCAAACTGCTCGTGTCCGGTGGGTTCCTGGTCTCCCTGACTTGGAGAATGGAGCCACAGACCCTTGCGCTGAGCGTTACAGCTCTTACAGATGGCACGGGAAGAGTTAGAGCTTTTAAATATGGCACAGACCCAAAGAGGGAGCAGCGAAAAGAGCTTGTAAACAGCGAAAAAACAAAGCCTCTGCAACCCAGAGGGACACTGCAGCGCCAGCAGCGGCTGGTGGCCGCAGCTGGGGGGAAGGGTGGTCCGCGGGTGGTCGGCTTTCATTCCCTTATTTGTCCCTGCCAATGTCCTGCGGATTGGTCCATTTTCCAGAGTGCTGATTGGTCCATTTTCCAGAGCACTAATTGGTCCATTTTACAAACCTCTAGCTAGCTACAGAGCACTGATTGGTGTGTTTTCACAGAGTGCTGATTGGTACGTTTTACAAACCTCTAGCTAGCTACAGAGCACTGATTGGTGTATTTTACAATCCTTTTGTAACAGAAAAGTTCTCCAAGTCCCCACTCCACCCAGAAGTCCAGCCGGCTTCACCTTTCCCTGTGATTACAGGCATGAGCCACTGCGCCTGGCCAGAACTCTGTATTTTTATAAATGAGCACAAGTGCCTGTAATCCCAGCTACTCTGGAGGCTGAGGCAGGCGAATCGCTTGAACCCAGGAGGTGGAGGTTGCAGTGAGCCAAGATTGGGCCACTGCACTCCAGCCTGGGCAACAGAGCAAGACTCCATCTCAAAAAATAATAATAATAATAATAAAGAACAAAAAAAAGATCATATCAGTAATGCAAAAAAAAAAAAAGCATTTGACAAAATCAAGCACCCATTCATGATAAAAACTTTCAGCAAACTAGGAATAGGGAGCAACTTCCTCCACTAGATAAAGAACATCTACAAAAAGCCTACAGCTAACATCATTCTTAATGGTGAGAAATTAATCCTCCCCTAAGATCAGGAACAACGAAAGGACATCCCTTCTCACTACTGCTTTTCAGTATTGTACTAGAAGTCCTAGCTAATGCAAGAAGACAAGAGAAGAAAGGTAAAGGTAGACAGATTGGGAAGGAAGAATTAAAACTGTTGTACTGGCTGGGCATGGTGGCTTATGCCTGTAATCCCAGAACTTCGGGAGGCTGAGGCAGGCAGATCACTTGAGCCCAATAGTTTGAGACTAGCTGGGCAACATGGCAAAACTCTGTATTTATATAAAATAGTTTTTTGGGTTTTTTTTTTTTTGTAGTTTGCAGGTGACATGATTGTTTATGCAGCTAAATGAGAAACACTGACAACACCAAATGCTGAGGATATAGAGCAACAGGAAATTTCGTTCAGTGCTGCTGGAAATGCAAAATGGTGCAGTCACTTTGAAAGATAGTTGAGCAGTTTCCTACAGAACTAAACATGCTATTATCATACAATTCAGCAATCACGCTTCTTGGTGTTCACCCAAATCAACTGGTAACTTGTGCCTATAACCCCAGCACTTTGGGTAGCTGAGTCAGAAGGATCGCTTGAGCCCAGGAGTTCAATATCAGCCTGGACAACATAGTAAGACCCTATCACTACAAAAAATTTTAACATTAACTGGGTGTGGTAGTGTGCACCTATGGTCCCAGCTACTTGGGAAGCTAATGTAGGAGGATCACTTGAGCCCAGGAGTTCAAGGCTGCAGTGAGCTATGATTGCGCCACTGCACTCCTGCCTATGTGACAGAACAAGACCCTGTCTCAAAAAAAAAAAAAAGAGAGAGAGAGAAAGAGAAACCACACAGGGCTCTGAAGTGATGCCAAATGAGAAGAGACAGCCTGGAGATCCGGGAGATGGGGCTTGCAGGCAGAAGGTGAGCTCTGGGAAGGGGCTGAGATGGCCCAGGCTGCACGCACGGAGAATAAAAGAAAGCCAGGACAGCAGCGCGCGATGGCTCACACCTGTAATCCCAACACTTTGGGAGGCCAAGGCAGGCAGATCATCTGAGGTCAGGAGTTCCAGACCAGCCTGGCCAACATGGTGAAACCCCGTCTCTACTAAAAATATCAAAAAAATTAGCCGGGTGTGGTGGCAGGTGCCTGTAATCCCAGCTACTCGGGAGGCTGAGGCAGGAGAATCTCTTGAACACAGGAGGCAGAGGTCGCAGTGAGCCAAGATCGCGCCACTGTATTCCAGCCTGGAGGACAAGAGTGAGACTTTGTCTCAAAAAAATTAAAAATAAAAATAAATTTAATAAAATTAAAAAGCCAGGCCAGGGGCTGGAGCAGGGAGGACAAAGGACAGAAAGGCCAGAGATGTGGGCAGGGGCCAGGTCACCTATCCAAGGCCATGACAGGAGTCTCAATTTTATTTTAATTAGAATAAGAGTCATAGCGTTTGGGATTCTTCTTGCAAACACGGAAGGACTCTGGCCAATTTAAGAAAAGGAATGGACTGAAATAGCAACTCACAGAACCACCAAGAAGGCTGATCAATTGGACTTAGAAGAACACACAACCACTCTGAGGCTGGGCAGTCAGCAAAACAGGCAGAATCGCCTCCCAGAGCTAGTGCAGAGGGCATGTCCCCACCGGAGTGCCTACGTGGCCCAGGCTGGTCTTGAACTCCTGGGCTCAAGCAACCCTCCTGCCTTGGCCTCCCAAACTGCTGGGACTACAGGTGTGAGCCGCTGTATGGGACTTCACTCACATTCTTGACAGCCAGATTCAAGTTCTGAAGAATAGTTATTTTAATCAACTTTCAAAACTCTTTTTTTTTTTTTTTTTTTTTTTTTGGAGTGGCATACAGCGGCTCACACCTGTAGTCCCAGCAGTTTGGGAGGCCAAGGCAGGAGGGTTGCTTGAGCCCAGGAGTTCAAGACCAGCCTGGGCCACGTAGGCACTCCGGTGGGGACATGCCCTCTGCACTAGCTCTGGGAGGCGATTCTGNTGCAGTGGCCGGATCTCAGCTCACTGCAAGCTCCGCCTCCCAGGTTCCCGCCATTCTCCTGCCTCAGCCTCCCGAGTAGCTGGGACTACAGGCGCCCACCACCGCGCCCGGCTAGTTTTTTTGTATTTTTAAGTAGAGACGGGGTTTCACCGTGTTAGCCAGGATGGTCTCGATCTCCTGACCTCGTGATCCGCCCGTCTCGGCCTCCCAAAGTGCTGGGATTACAGGCTTGAGCCACCGCGCCCGGCCAACTTTCAAAACTCTTAAGTTCTGAGCAAGGAAAAGGGAGAAAAAGCAAGTAAGTAGGCAGGTATTGTACGTGGAAGATATTTCCAAATGGCCAGCCAGGAGAGAAGACGGCAACTCCAGTGCACACACAGCTTCACTCAGGGAAAGTCACAAAAGTCAGCCACAACCCCAGGCTATGAAAGGAGCCAAGGGGGCTGGTACAGGCCAGGTGAAAACAGCTTTATTTTTTTATTTTTATTTTTTGAGACGGAGTCTCGCTGTGTCACCCAGGCTGGAGTGCAGTGGCGCGATCTCGGCTCACTGCAAGCTCCGCCTCCCGGGTTTACGCCATTCTCCTGCCTCAGCCTCCGAGTAGCTGGGACTACAGGCGCCCGCCACCACGCCCGGCTAGTTTTTTGTATTTTTTTTAGTAGAGACGGGGTTTCACCATGTTAGCCAGGATGGTCTCGATCTCCTGACCTCGTGATCCACCCGCCTCGGCCTCCCAAAGTGCTGGGATTACAGGGTTGAGCCACCGCGCCCGGCCGAAAACAGCTTTAAATGCCATCAGTTCAAGACCATTACATTGTGGGACTGGAAATAGTTACTAGATTATTTCTGGGAGTAGTAGCAGTAGTGGAGTATCAATATGAAAACGGTTAAGATGCCTGCCTTATTGAACCCCTAAACCAGAGGTTTTCAATCCCGGCTGCACATTAGAAGCACCTGGGAATCTTAAAACAACAACAACAACAACAAACAGTGGAAACCAACACCTCCTGGGAAAGCCTCGGGCCTCAGCTGCTTCGAGGGCTCCCTGGGGTTGGGAATCATTCCCAAAGCTTGGTGCTCACTGATGTAGGGAGGCGAAAGTTTGAAATTCAAGCAGCCAGGCAATTTCTGTGCCAGGCCTGCCAATGCTTTGGACATCTCTTCATTATTTACAGTTCTGAGTTCAAAGAATTTTTAAGACTTAAAAATTACCGGATCCACATGAGGTCAGAAGATCGAGACTATCCTGGCTGACATGGTGAAACCCCGTCTCTGTTAAAAAATACAAAAAATTAGCCAGGCGTGGTGGCAGGCGCCTGTAGTCCCAGCTATTGGGGAGGCTGAGGCAGGAGAATGGCGTGAACCCGGGAGGCAGAGCTTGCAGTGAGCCGAGATCGTGCCACTGCCCTCCAGCCTGGGCGACAGAGCGAGACTCCCTTCCAAAAAAAAAAAAAAAAAAAAAAAACCGGATCCAAAGTTTTGCTTGATCTAATCCACTGGATAGTATCACAAGCCTTTATTTCCTTGTTGTTGTTGTTGTTTTACAAATTTACATATTAATTGCCTTTATTTATTTACTTATTTGATACAGAGTTTTGCTCTGTGTCGCCCAGGCTGGAGTGCAGTGGCTCAGTCTCGGCTCACTGCAACCTCTGCCTCCTGGGTTCAAGCGATTCTCCTGACTCAGCCTCCCGAGTAACTGGGACTACAGGCACGTGCCACTATGCCTGGCTAATTTTGGTATTTTTAGTAGAGACAGGGTTTCACCATGTTGTCCAGGCTGGTCTCGAACTCCTGACCTCAGGTGATCCACCCACCTTGGCCTCTCAAAGTGCTGGGATTACAGGCATGAGCCACCACGTCCAGCCTGCCTGTCTTTACAAATAAAAAATAATTAAGCCCTGAAAATTTGTGATACTTATATTTTTCTTTGTAACCATAATCTTTAGGCTTTTAATAACATCTAGTTTGTAGCTCAGCTTAATTTTTTTTCTCTGCTAAGGTATGAGGGTAGGGTCTGTAACTGTAAATTTGTTTTTTGTTTTTTTTTTTTTTTTTTTTTGAGACGGAGTCTCACTGTGTCTCCCAGGCTGGAGTGCAGTGGCATGATCTCGGCTCACTGCAAGCTCCGCCTCCCGGGTTCACGCCATTCTCCCGCCTCAGCCTCCCAAGTAGCTGGGACTACAGGCGCCCGCCACCGTGCCCGGCTAATTTTTTGTATTTTTAGTAGAGACGGGGTTTCACCATGTTAGCCAGGATAGTCTCGATCTCCTGACCTCGTGATCCACCCGCCTCGGCCTCCCAAAGTGCTGGGATTACAGGCTTGAGCCACCGCGCCCGGCCTGTAACTGTAAATTTGTAATTTATACTGAGGGTATGAGTTGGGCATGGCAGGGAAGCCTCTGGGACCCTACAGTGGAGTATTTGTCATTCTTCAGGACAAAGGGAATGACAGCAGCCAGCGCTTCCTGCCTTGCACTCACACACTGGAGTGTGCTGAAGCATAATGAGGAGGCAGGGCCGTCTCTGATGCCCCATCCTGCTCCTGACTTCGCAAGCTGCCACTCTGGGCAGTGCCAGCAGAGAGGGAACAGACACAAGCTCAGTTGCTCAGCGAGTTCTGTGGGCTTTGCAACCATTGGAAGCTCCAGAAACCTTAGCTTCACAGCTTGGATTAAAGGAAAGTTTCGGCTGTCATCATACTTAAGGGTAGTCCTGGCCGGGCGCGGTGGCTCAAGCCTGTAATCCCAGCACTTTGGGAGGCCGAGACGGGCGGATCACGAGGTCAGAAGATCGAGACCACCCTGGCTAACACGGTGAAACCCCGTCTCTACTAAAAAATACAAAAAAATAGCCGGGCGAGGTGGCGGCGCCTGTAGTCCCAGCTACTCGGGAGGCTGAGGCCGGAGAATGGCGTGAACCCGGGAGGCGGAGCTTGCAGTGAGCTGAGATCTGGCCACTGCACTCCAGCCTGGGTGACAGAGCAAGACTCCGTCTCAAAAAAAAAAAAAAAAAAAAAAAAAAAAAAAAAAAAAAGGGTAGTCCTAAAAAGGCCGCCTGCAGAGAGCACATTTTACTAGGTTTGGGATGAGGCACACCTGGCCTGCGGACCAGGCCCTGAGAAACAGCGGCCTGTGGAGGGAGGGGTGGGGGTCAGGAGATTCACAGAAAGAGTGAGTATAATGAAGAGAGCTGAATTCCTGATAAGAAAGAAGGTTTTTAATGGCGAGTGCTAGCCATTTTATGGAGCTCTCTCTCCTTATCTTCAACCACGGTTTATCTCCGCTGCCTTCCTGGGAATCCTAGAACTGTATTTCCCAGAGCCTCTTGCCTCCGGGATTCTAGGATTACATTCTGCCAGGGACCAAGGACCGGTACTCCTGCATTATTTGAAAGACAAAGGGATGCTGAGGCCATGAGCAGGGGGCATGTGGGGACCTCAGCACACCTGAGGCCTTGCAAGCCACCTCCAGGCACCCCCTGCGAGGCTGCCCCTCCCACTGCTGGGCGTTTGAGCATCATGGAGGTTTCTGACCAGGCAACAGGGGGCAGCAATTTCCTGGGTCCATGTCCCACAGCTGCCATGATGAAGCTGGAAACTAACACCTTACTTTCCTGGATTTTTTTCTTTTTTCTTTTTTTTTTTTTTTTTTTTTTTTTTTTTTTTTTTTTTTTTTTTTT
>NC_037685.1:52683150-52684593 GCF_003255815.1 Theropithecus gelada
AAAAAAAAAAAAAAAAAAAAACTAGCCAGTGTGGTGGCATGCCTGTAATCCTACCTGCTTGGGAGGCTGAGGCGCAAGAATCACTTGAATCTGAAAGGCAGAGGTTGCAGTGAGCCAAGAGCATACCACTGCACTTCACCCTGGGCAACAGAATGAGACTCTGTCTCAAAAAAAAAAAAAGAAGGAAAGAAAGAAAAAAAAACATTGTATTACAAAGTGATCATTGTGGAAAAGGTAACGCAGGGTAAGGGGCTTGGAGTGTTTGGGTAGGCATGGATGTTACATTTTCTAGTGGGGACATTGGCCCAGCATGTCTAGTGGGGACATCCCAGCACTTTGGGATGCTGAGGCAGGTGGATCACTTAAGGTCAGGAGTTTGAGACCAGCCTGGCTAACATGGCAAAACTCTGTCTCTACTAAAATAAAAAATTACCTGGATGTGGTGCACACCTGTAGTTCTAGCTACTCAGAAGGTTGAGGTGGGAGGATCACATGAGCCTGGGAGTTTGAGGTTGCAGAGAGTTATGATCATGCTACTACGCTCCATTCTGGGCGACAGAATGAATAATCCCACTTCATAAAAATCAATCACCATAAGCAAAGTTAAAACACAAATGACATGGCTGGGCATGGTACATGCCTGTGGTCCCAGCTACTTGGGAGGCTGAGGCAGAGGGGATCACTTGACCCCAGGAGTTCAAGGCTGCAATGAGCCCTGATTGTGCCACATCACTCCCGCTGGATGACACAGCAAGACTCTGCCTGTAAACAGCAAACAAATGACAAACCAGGAAAAGATATTGGAAACTATGCCACAGACACAGGGTTATGCTAACGTATTATTATTTTAGTTTCTATTTTTTTAGATTTTTTTTTTTTTTTTGTAGAAACCAGGTTTCACCATGTTGCCCAGGCTGGTCTCAAACTCCTAGGCTCAAGCAATCCACTCGTCTTGGCCTCCCAAAGTGCTGGGATTACAGGTGTGAACCAATCTGTCCTGCCCTCTCTGACTTATAAGGAGTTCTTAGAAATCGAAAAGATTAATCAAATGAAAAATGGGCACAGGACAGAGTTTATAGAACAAGAAATGCAAATGGCCCTGGAACCAATGAAAGGATGCTCAACCTCTCTCATGTAAGAGAAAACTAAGGCCGGGCGCGGTGGCTCAAGCCTGTAATCCCAGCACTTTGGGAGGCCGAGACGGGCGGATCACGAGGTCAGGAGATCGAGACCATCCTGGCTAACACGGTGAAACCCCGTCTCTACTAAAAAATACAAAAAACTAGCCGGGCGAGGTGGCAGGCGCCTGTAGTCCCAGCTACTCGGGAGGCTGAGGCAGGAGAATGGCATAAACCCGGGAGGCGGAGCTTGCAGTGAGCTGAGATCCGGCCACTGTACTCCAGCCTGGGCGACAGAGCGAGACTCCGTCTCAAAAAAAAAAAA
>NC_037685.1:52684690-52708364 GCF_003255815.1 Theropithecus gelada
CCCCAAAAAAAAAAAAAAAAAAAAAAAAAAAAAAAAGAGAAAACTAGGCACATTAAAACTTGATGAAAATACTGCTTTTTACCTATTGCATCAACAAACACCCAAACATTGAAGAAGCAGGAGCTTTCGTACATTGCTGATGAAAATGTAAAATGTTACAACCCCAATTGGGAACACTTTGTCAATGCAGTATTTAATCCAATTTTAAAATGTTCGACCCTGCAACCCCTTTTCTGAGTACTAATAATTAAGATACACAAGCATGTGTACAAAAAACTGTGGTTACAAGTTTGACACAACAAAAGACTTTAAAATAAAAAACTGAAATGCGCATCCATCAGGGTTTGGTTAAATAAACTATGGCCCATTCACAAAAAGGAATATTATGCAGCCATAAAAAAGAGTCAGGACATTATCATTGTCCAGGATACACTGTTAAATGAACAAAAGCAAGGTGCTGAGTATTGTAGACAGAGTGCTACATTTTATTTATAAAACGGGGAAGAGGAGGCGTAAGTAAGCACATTTGCATTGGTTTATTCATGAATGAACATAGGAAACTAACAAAAGTAGCTACCTATAGAGACCGTATACCTTGTTTTATGTATATATATGTCTATATACACATAAATATAATTATTATTTTATAGTTACTCTATTTTATAAACCTAATATTTACTAATAAAACATTAATAAAATTATTTTATTAATAAATAACTTCGTAATATTAATCATGTAATATATTAATATATAAATAATACATGAAAATACATTTAGTTATATTTTAAAATATATATATATATTTTTTGAGATGGAGTCTTGCTCTGTTGCCCAGACTGGAGTGCAATGCTATAATCTTGGCTCACTGTAACCTCCGCCTCCTGAGTTCAAGTGATTCTCCTGCCCCAGCCTAAAGAGTAGCTGGGGTTACAGACACATGCCATCATGCCTGGCTAATTTTTGTATTTTTAGTATAGACAGGGTTTTGCCATGTTGGCCAGGCTGATCTCAAACTCCTGACCTCAGGTGATCTGCCTGTCTTGGCTTCCCAAAGCACTGGGATTACAGGCGTGAGCCACCACACCTGGCCTAAAAATACTACTTTTGAACCATGTAGGCATATTTACCACTCGAGAAAGAAATAAAAACAAAAAATGAAAAAGCAAAGCAATGCTGAGTAAACTGAGATTATGCTTGAGATTTAGCTCAATTATTGATAGTTTATGCTCCTAAATCATCTCCCATTTGAAGAGGTCCTGTGTATTGCAGGAAAAAAAGAGTCCCAGATCACATGGAAGAAACATGAAATTAGAAGATAAACCACTGCCTGTGATTGCAAGTGGCAGGACACTTCACCATTCCTTCCTCTTGTACCCACCGAATTTTTTTTTTTTTTTTTGAGACATGTTCTCATTCTGTCTTCCAGGCTGGAGTGCAGTGGCATGATCTCAGCTCACTGTTGGCTCAAACTCCCAGGCTCAAGTGTGTGCCACCACACCTAGCTATTTTTATACAGATGGAACCTCATTATGTTGCCCAGGCTGGTCTAGAGCAATCCTCCTGCCTTGGCCTCCCAAAAGGCTGGTATTACAAACATGAGCCACTGCACCCAGCCACCCACAAAATCTTGAAGATTTCCCAAATCTTTCAAACTCTATTTGCTACCATGTCAGTCTTTCTAGACCAATGCCTGGCAGAGCTGAGTGGCACTTGCCCCACTTTCTTGTCTGTTCTTTCTTTTTTTTCTTTCTCCGGGATGGTAGGGTCTATTTTTCCTGCGTCCTAGGGCATAGCTTGAGCCCGGCATCTAACGTTCAACATTAATGGTTGAAACTGTGAATGAATGAACGAGTGAGTTGCCAACAAATTGATCCTATCTATTACGCTTAAGAACATACGGAAAAAGTAAGTATGAAGCAAAGGTGGTTACTTTAGGTACATCTTCAATTAGACTTCCAGCTACAAGGTAAAAATTCCCAAACCTTGATCTATGTTACAAATTTCATGCATGTACAACTTGTCATTGCTAAGGACATGATACCATCATAGCCTTATAAATAGAATGGGAATCTTTAAAATCTTCCACTTTAGCTTTTAACATACTACAAAAGTTACAGTACTTTTCTTGACAGTGCTTAAAAGTGGAGTTACAAGGCACAAGCAGTAATTATAGATCAGTATCATCAGACTGTGTCTTGACTTCAGTCCAGCATGGCTCCTGGTGGCCTGCTGTGTCTGCAATTGGTGGGTTCTTGGTCTCGCTGACTTCAAGAATGAAGCCACGGACCCTTGTGAGTGTTACAGTTTAAAGATGGTGTGTCCGGATGTTCAGGCGTGTCTGGAGTTTCTTCCTTCTGGTGGGTTCGTGGTCTCACTGACGTCAGCAGCAATGCTGCAGACCTTCCAGGTGAGTGTTACAGCTCTTTAAGGTGGCGCGTCTGGAGTTGTTCGTTCCCTCTGGTAGGTTCGTGGTCTCGCTGACTTCAGAAATAAAGCTACAGACCTTCGCAGTGACTGCTACAGCTCACAAAGGCCACGCGGGCCCACCGTAAACAGCACCAAAATTCATTGCAAAGCAAAAGACGAAAGGAGACCGAAACCGGCGGCCACTGCCCCGTCGGGCAGCCTGCTTTTGTTCCCTTATCTGACGTCCCCAGCCCCACCAACATTTTGCTGACTGGTCCATTTTACAGAAAGCTGATTGGTCCGTTTTGACAGGGTGCTGATTGGTGCGTTTACAAACCTTGAGCTAGACACAGAATGCTGATTGGTGCATTAACAATCCTTTAGTTAGACACAAAAGTTCTCCAAGTCCCCACCCAACTCAGGAGCCCACCTGGCTTCACCTAGCAGATTCCGCACCTGGGCCACAGGCTGAGCTGCCCGCCAGTCCCGCGCGGAGCGTCCACATTCCTCAGCTCTGGGCCTGTCGATGGGACTGGGTGCCACGGAGCAGGGGGTCGGCGCCGGTTGAGGAGGCTCAGGCAACGCGGGAGCCCACAGGGGATGGGGACGGTGTTCGAGCATGGCGGGCTGCAGGTCCCGAACCCTGCCCTTGGGGGAGGCGGCTGAGGCCCGGCAAGAATTCGAGTGCAGCGCCGGCAGGCTGGCAGTGCTGGGGGACCCGGGGGACCCTCTGTAGCTGCTGGCCGGGATGCTGAGCCCCTCACTGACCAGGGCTGGTGGCGCCGGCCGGCCAGCCGCTCCGAGTGCGGGCCGCCGAGCCCGCGCCCACCAAGAACTCACGCTGGTCCACGAGCGCTGCATGCAGCCGGGTTCCTGCCCAGGCCTTTCCATCCACACCTCCCCGCAAGCAGAGGGAGCTGGCCTCAGCCAGCCCAGAGAGGGGCTCCCACAGTGCAGCGGTGGGCTGAAGGGTTCCTCAAGTGCGACCAGAGTAGACACGGAGAGGCCGAGGAGGCGCTGAAAGCGAGTGAGGGCTGCTAGCATGTTGTCAGCTCACTGCCACAGAGATAAGGCAGAGCTGGAATTCCCCAGCTGAAAATGTGGCAGCCACTAGGGAACAGCCGCTGGGTGGGAGGGGTGCTGCCTCCCAAACAGAAAGTTCAGTGAAAAATCTCTTATTCCTGGGGCAATTGGGTGGTCCCAACTGGTTAGGGCTGAGGTGAGTGACAGGAAATACTGAGCATGGTGTCTTTCTGATTCTTAATTTGTAAATAAATGTCACGCTGAACTCCCACACTTGTTTTCCAAATCCAGGTAGTGCAAATGCAGATTATCAGTCATTTTAATTTTGCTTACCTTCATCATTCTTCCATGACCACTTGTGTTGATCTACATAAATTTCAAAAATGTGTGTGTTTATAATGCCTATATAAAGATGGCTTTAGGCTTTTGGGTGTGTTCATTGGGTGAAAATAAAAAGTGAAATAATGAGTAAAAATGGAAATAAACTGGGATGCACCAGCTTGGGCAACATAGTGAGACACTCAAAAAAAGAAAAAAAAGGGAAAGAAAAGAAAAATGCCAAGACAAAGGAAGCATTGTGTAGTGCTCTGAGGCCAGCTGCCTGGATTCACTCGTGGTTCTCCACTTGCTAACTCCGGGTGACCTTGGGGAAGTTACTTAGTCCTTTGTTTTGAATGTGTCCCCTCTAAAACTCAGGTGTTGCCAATGTGACAGTATTAAGAGGTAGGCGTTTAAGAGATGATTAGACCAGCCGGGCGCGGTGGCTCAAGCCTGTAATCCCAGCACTTTGGGAGGCCGAGGCGGGCGGATCACGAGGTCAGGAGATCGAGACCATCCTGGCTAACACGGTGAAACCCCGTCTCTATTAAGAAATACAAAAAACTAGCCGGGCGAGGTGGCGGGCGCCTGTAGTCCCAGCTACTCGGGAGGCTGAGGCCGGAGAATGGCGTGAACCCGGGAGGCGGAGCTTGCAGTGAGCTGAGATCCGGCCACTGCACTCCAGCCTGGGCGACAGAGCGAGACTCCGTCTTTACAAAAAAGAAAAAAAAAAAAAAAAAGAGATGATTAGACCATGAGGACTCCTTCCTGGTTAATGGGATTAACGACCTTATAAAAGAGGCTTCATGTAGCATTTGCCCATTTGCCTCTCTACTTTCTGCCATATGAGGACAGAGCATCTATCCCTTCCGGAGGATACAGCCCTCACCAGATCACCAGATGCCATTGCCTTGATCGGGGACTTCCCAGCTTCCACAACTGTGAGAAAGAAATTCCTTTATGTATTACCCAATCTCAGGTATCCTACTATAGCAGCACAATACGGACTAAAACACTTAGCCTTTTCATGCTTCAGAGTTCTCATCTATAATAGATAATCATGGCAGCTTCATAAGATTGCTAAGAGGATGCAGTTAAATGAGTTAATATTTGTAAAGTACTAACAACAATGTCTGACACTTAGGAAATGCTGAAGTGTCGTATTTGGTATGAGGGTGGTGGGGGAACTACTTTCTGTGCTTGTGTGACAGCAGTTTTGTGAGATATGTTTTTAGGAATCTGGCTTTGATTAGTTATTGGCTTTAACATCAGTTTTGTTCTATAAAAAGGCACACTAACTTGTGTGATGTATGTTGGCCAAAGTAGCAGGAAATAGGAGTCTCAGATTAATTGCAGAGTCAAAGTTCTCCATAGACAGCATAAAAAGCTGCTGCTCACGGTTGTGCAAACTGTGCTTTGCACCACTCTGTGTGAGCCCCGTCCCATTATAGTTATCATCAAATAGTACAATGACCATGACCGTGTCCTGTAGCGGGTGGTAAAGGGTCTGAAGAAAGGCTTACCTTTTTCTTTCTTTTTTACATGGAGTCTCACTTTGTCACCTAGGCTAGAGTATAATGGTGCGATCTCAGCTCACTGCAACCTCTGCCTCCTGGGTTCAAGAGATTCTCCTGCCTTAGCCTCCCAAGTAGCTGGGATTACAAGTGTGTGCCACCACACCCGGCTAATTTTTGTATTTTTAGTAGAGACGGGGTTTCGCTATGTTGGTGAACAGGCCAGTCTGAAATCCCGCCAGCTGGCTTGCCTTTTCCTGGTTGAGTAAAAGTGCTGCTTGGCTAGCAAGGAGCATGGAGGAGCATTGGGGTGGAGTAAATGCCCTTGGGGCAGAAGCTTCAGGGACTGCAGGGGGATGGGAAGCAGAGAGCAGAACCGCAGGGAGGAAGGGTAACACAATAGCAATGTGACGGCTTCCCAGGCTGATGTCAATGCACCCACGTGCCTGACCACCTGTAGGGGATGGCCTAAATAATAGAGGAGCTCTTTTTTCCTTCCCGTACAGTCCAGATGTGGTGGCCCAGGCTCATGGGGCAGCTCTGCCATCCTTCCCTGGGGGAAGCCTCTGGTTGTTGACATTTCCTGCAAAACAGCAGGAGAAGGGGAGATGGGGGAGGCCCTCACCGTCATTTGCAAGGACGTGGTCTGCGTCACTTCCGATCTCATCTCAGTGCAGGAACTCAATCACTCAATCACGGAGCCACAGTGCGCTGCAGGCAAGTCTCAGGCTGCATGGCCATGGCCCTGCTAAAATTCATGGCCCTAGCCCTGGTCATTCCTTGCCCTCCCCTTCACACCAAGACACCCTTGTCCCCAGTGTAACACATGATCTAGTACAGACGTCCCTGACGTTCAACTTAAGATTTTCGACTTTGTGGTGGCGTGAAAGCAACACTCGTTCTTCAGCCCGTACATACTTGGAGTTCTCATATAGCCCTTCTGTGTCCACTTTTAGCACAGTATTCAATAAATTGTATGAGATATTCAACACTTCATCACAAAATAGGCTTTGCGTTAGATGATTTTCCCCAACTGTAGGCTACTGTAAGTGTTCTTGGATGTTAAGGTAGGCGAGGCTAAGCTATGATGTTCAGTAGGTTAGGTGTTTTTTTTGTTTTTTTTTTGTTTTTTTGTTTTTTTCCTGAGAGAGAGTCTTGCTCTGTCACCCAGGCTGGAGTGCACTGGCATGCTCTCAGCTCACTGCAACCTCTGTCTCCCAGGTTCAGGTGATTCCCCCCCACTCAGCCTCCCGAGTAGCTGGGACTACAGGCATGTGCCGTCACTCCTAGCTAATTTTTGTATTTTTAGTAGAGATGGGGTTTCACCATGTTGGCCAGGCTGGTCTCAAACTCCTGACCTCAAATGATCTGCCTGCCTCGGCCTCCCAAAGTGCTGGGATTACAGGCATGAGCCACCATGCTTGGCTAGGTGTCTTTTTTTTTTTTTTTTTTAAGAGATGGATCTTGCTGAGTTGCCCAGGCTGGAGTGCAGTTGCTATTCACAAGTGTGATCACAGCACACAGCAAACTCCTGGCCTCAAGTGATCCTCCTGACTTAGCCTCCTGAGTAGCTGGGATCATAGGCTCATACCACCATACCTTGTTTAGGTTAAGCATATTAAATGCATTTTATTTATTTATTTTTTTTGAGACAGAGTTTCGCTCTTATCACCCAGGCTGGAGTGTAATGGCACAATCTTGGGTCACTGAAACCTCCGCTTCCTGGGTTCAAGCAATTCTCCTGCCTCAGCCTCCCAAGTAACTGGGATTACAGGTGTGAACTACCATGCCCAGTTAATTTTTATATTATTTTTAGAGATGGGGTTTTACCGTGTTGGCCAGGCTGGTCTCGAACTCCTGACCTCAGGTGATCCACCCACCTCGGCCTCCCAAGGTGCTGGGATTACAGGTGTGAGCCACTGCGCCCGGCCTTGCAACTGGGATGCATTTGAGAATGCGTGGGGCCCCAGGATAACAGGTGTAAATAGGGCTTGTTCTATGCAAACCAGGTCCTGGTCAGGCTCTCTGGTCACCCTTGCCATAGTCTGGCTCAGGGCTCCCTCCCTCCTGCCTGGTGTACAAGTTTCCTGCCTGCCCTCCCAGGTCCCAGGTTGGCCTTCTCCCTTCCAGTCTCCACACTACAGCCCAAGGATCTGCTTAATCCATCAAGTTAATCATAGCATTCCTGGCTCCAAACCACTCGGTGCTTCTAGGTCATCTTAAACTTTGCCATTATTGTCACCACATCTTAAATCGTTACTTTTGCTGTTTGTATTAGTCTGTTCCTGCCACTGTAACAAAATACCTGAGACTAGGTAATTTGTAAAGAACAGACCGGGCACGGTTTTTGTAATAAAATGTTGGGGCAGAGAGAGGAACGCATCGTGCAGGAGTGGTCAGCTAGCACCGTATCAGAGGGAAGATCCCTTTCAGGTGGTTATGACCGGTCCCTCTGTTCTCTGGCTCCATCAGCAACCTCGACTTCTCTAACAAGCATACTGGGTATAAAAAATGGGCTTTTATTGATGAAAACAGTGTCTTGCTATTTGGCAAGATAAATGATAGAAATAGGGCACCATTTGGTGAAATTAAAGACATTTGAGTATGGATTGGTCTCTTGCAAAGAGTGGAGAAGCCTGCAGACTGTACTCTTGGGGTCTGGCCTGAGTTGTGAGGGCTCCTCAGCCCAGAGGCCAAACATTTCTCTCTGCCCCAACATTTTATTACAAAAATTCAACAGAAAATTTGATGGAATTGTACAATGAACACCGATATGCCACCAGCTACATCAAGAGTTCTCAAATTGTAGCTAGCACCAGAATCACCTGGAGAGCTGGTCAAAACACAGATTGCTGGGCCTCCCCCAGAGTCTCTGATTCAGTGGGTCTGACCTGCAAATGTGCATTTTTTGCATCGTAGGAATGTTGTTGCAACTAGTACAGCAAGGGTCTGAACAGAGCAACAAAAAGGAGAGAGTGCTGGAACTTCTTTAAGCTTACAGAATAGGTTTTATGAACTGTTTTACTCTTGCTTTGCTAATAAATGTCTGTCTAAAATCTGTGTGTGTGTGTGTGTGAATTTGGGCTGAGACTTGCTTTCCTTATAAGATGGTAGTGAGATATGGGAGAATAGCCAATCCTAATCACTTCAGAATTCTTTGGCAGTTACCATTACCTACCAAAATGAACCTAGGAGCTCTGTGATCTGGTTAAGTCAATTATAACAGTAGAAAACCGATTATTTGATATCCAAATAGTTTTGGAAATTTGTGTGGTTGCTTCACCAGAAGTTCAGCTGTTTACTGCTACTACTTTTAAAATCCTTTTTTTTTTTTTTTTTTTGGACACAGGGTCTCACTCTGTCACCCAGGCTGGAGTGCAGTGGCGCAATCTCGGCTCACTGCAACCTCCACCTCCCAGGTGATTCTCCTGCCTCAGCCTCCGACTACAGGCACCCGCCACCATGCCTGGCTAATTTTTATTTATTTATTTATTTTATTTTATTTTATTTTTTGAGACGGAGTCTTGCTCTGTCGCCCAGGCTGGAATGCAGTGGCCGGATCTCAGCTCACTGCAAGCTCCGCCTCCCGGGTTCACGCCATTCTCCTGCCTCAGCCTCCCGAGTAGCTGAGACTACAGGCGCCCGCCACCTCGCCCGGCTAGTTTTTTGTATTTTTTAGTAGAGATGGGGTTTCACCGTGTTAGCCAGGATGGTCTCGATCTTCTGACCTCGTGATCCGCCCGTCTCGGCCTCCCAAAGTGCTGGGATTACAGGCTTGAGCCACCGCGCCCGGCCTAATTTTTATATTTTTAATAAAGACAGAGTTTCGCTATGTTGGCCAGGCTGGTCTCGAACTGGCCTCAAGTGATTCGCCCGCCTTGGCCTCCTGAAGTGCTGGGATTACAGGCGTGAGCCACCATGCCCGTCTTAAATCCCTTTTTAAACATTGACTGCAAAAATACATGGCTTTTGGTGTTTTTTTTTTTTTTTTTTTTGAAATCTGGTTAGGACTTATTAAAGCCTTCTTTTGTTAGCCAGACTTCTCCTTTTTCCAAATTTTTGAAAAATAGTTACTGATTACTCCAGAAATGTCATTGCATTTGGAAGGAAACCAAATGACCTGCCATATATTGTAATCATGCCTAATATTTAATTCTACATTAAGCTTTTTACCAGGCTGCCCCTTCATGAAAGGGACACAAGTCTAGGGATTTCTAGCTGAAACTCAGCATTCTCTTTTGTTACGAATGTAGGCAACACATCCAAGTATATTAGCAGTACCTGTGACTTTGTCTCCCAGAGAAATCGTAGATATTTTCATATGACGTTATAATTGTTGTAGTTATTCTTCAAATACCATTTATGGTTAATCTTACTTTAAAACTATGGAGGTTGCTAGATCTCCCATCAGATCCTAATGCATGAATAAAGAAACACACACACATATCACTACATAACCAGATTTTTAAAATGTATGAGGATATGGTTTGGCTGTGTCCCTACCCAAATCTCATCTTGAATTGTAGTTCCCATAATCTCCATGTGTCCTGAGAGGGACCAGGTGGAGGTAATTGAATCATGGGGGCGGTTTCCCTCATTCTGTTTTGTGATAGTGAGTGAGTTCTCACGAGATCTGATGGTTTATAAGGGGCCTCCCCCTTCACTCAAACTCATTCTCCTTCCTGCCGCCCTGTGAAAAAGGACATTTGTTTCCCCTTCCACCAAGGTTGTAAGTTTCCTGAGGCCTCCCCAGTCATGCTGAACTGTGAGTTAATTAAACCTCTTTCCTTTTTAAATTACCCAGCCTCAGGTATGTCTTTATTGCAGTGTGAGAATGGACTAATACACATGATTGTGGTTATTTCAATAAAATTGGTTTCTTTTGTAATCATATGTATTTTATTTTATGCATTAGAAAATCTTCTGAGAAGCGTCCACCGACTTCCCTGGACTGTCAAAGGGGTTCTTGGCTCAGAAAAGATTCAGAATGCCTGCCTAGCCAAACTGAGAGGTGTTTTGCGGAGATTTATTTCAGAAGCATGTAAAGATTGGAAACTCCTCTTGAGGATCTGCCAGACAGACTTCAACAATTATTCTGAATTCAGAGGAGTTGGATGAAGGGTAGATGGCAAAGTGCAGGACGATGGAAAACAACAGTTGCTCAAGGAACCAGACCAGAAGAGGAGGCATCTGCCTCAGTTCTTTTCTGTCACCTCCTTCAGTGTTCCACCGTGTCTCCCATCTGGACCTGGAGATTTGCTAGTATTTCATTGTTACAGTAAAATCCTTTTCTATTAAAAGGTAATAATCTTCAAATTCCTCACTTTTGGTATGAACCTCAGTATTTTTCATGGTACCAAAACAAGAGTAGATTTTTCACACATTTATTGCACAGTTTTCACTGAAGTTCACCTTAGCCAATCATACAGAAATGAATGATAAACTGCTCCTGGGCTGGACAAGGTGGCTCATGCCTATAATCCCAGGTATGGGCTTTGGAAGGCCGAAGCAGGAGGGCTTCTTAAGCCCGGGAGTTCCAGACCAGCTTAGGCAACATAGTGAGACCCCATCTCATTTAATAAATAAATGAATAAATAAACAAATAAACCCTGCTTCTCCTTTGCTGGCTGTACAACCTAATTGGAAGATTTCCACGCTCAAGATGAACATAATGTGTGTAATAAAAGGGAGGGGAGGAAGAAGAGGAGAAGAACGAAAGAAAAAGAGGCCAGGTGCAGTGGCTAACACCTGTAATTCCAGCACTTTGGGAGGCCAAGGTGGGTGGATCACTTGATATCAGGAGTTTGCGACCAGCCTGGCCAACATGGTGAAATCCCATCTCTACTAAACATACAAAAATTAGTTGGATGTGGTGATGGCGCCTATAATCCCCGCTATGTGGGAGGCTGAGGCAGGAGAATTGCTTGAACCTGGGACACAGAGGTTGCAGTGAGTCAAGATTCTGCCATTGCACTCCAGCCTGGCCAACAGAGTGAGACTCCATCTCAAAAAAAAAAAGGGGGGCCAGGTGCGGTGGGTGACGCCTGTAATCCCAGCACTTTGGGAGGCTGAGGCTGGCAGATCACAAGGTCAGGAGTTAAGACAAGCCTGGCCAAGAAATCAGCCTGGCCAATATGGTGAAACCTATTCTCTACTAAAAATACAAAAATTAGCCAGGAGTGGTGGTAGGCGCCAGTAATCCCAGCTACATGGGGGGCTGGGCGGAATTGCTTGAACTCGGGAGGCGGAGGTTGCAGTGAGTGGAGTTCGCGCCATTGTGCTTCAGCCTGGGCGACAGAACGAGACTCTGACAGAAGAAAATAAAAGAAAAGAGACAGGCCGGGCGCGGTGGCTCAAGCCTGTAATCCCAGCACTTTGGGAGGCGGAGACGGGCGGATCACGAGGTCAGGAGATCGAGACCATTCTGGCTAACACAGTGAAACCCCGTCTCTACTAAAAATACAAAAACTTAGCCGGGCGAGGTGGCAGGCGCCTGTAGTCCCAGCTACTCGGGAGGCTGAGGCAGGAGAATGGCGTAAACCCGGGAGGCGGAGCTTGCAGTGAGCTGAGATCCGGCCACTGCACTCCAGCCTGGGTGACAGAGCCAGACTCCGTCTCAAAAAAAAAAAAAAAAAAAAAAAGAAAAGAGACAGACAGAGAGAGAAGAAAGGAAGGAAGGAAGGGAGGGAGGGAAGGAGGGAAATCTCTGTTAACTTTATTAAATGCATTTTAAATTAAAGGTGTTTGCTGATGGACACCCTCTGATTAACTTCTATTTACTATAGTAAGAACATTTAACATGAGCTATACTCTCTTAGCAGATTTTTAAGCATGCAGTACAGTATTGTTAACCACAGGCACAGTGTTGTAAATGTTGTACAGCAGATCTCTAGAACTTAGTCATCGTGCATAACTGAAACTTTAAACCCTTTGAAGGACAACTCCACATCTCCTCCTCCTGCACCTCCTGGCAACCACCATTCTACTCTCCACTGCTTTTTTTTTTTTTTTTTTTTTTTGAGATGAAGTCTTCCTCTGTCACCCAGGTTGGAATGCAGTGGCACAGTCTTGGCTCACTGCAACCTCCACCTCCTGGGTTCAAGCGATTCTCCCACCTCAGCCTCCCAAGTAGCTGGGATTACAGGCACCCGCCACCGTGCCTGGCTAACTTTTATATTTTTAGTAGAGACAGGGTTTCACCATGTTGGCTAGGCTGGTCTTGAACTCCTGACCTCAGACAATCCGCCTGCCTTGGCCTCCCAAAGTGCTGGGATTACAGGCATGACCCACTGTGCCCAGCCCCCTACCCTCCATTTCTATAAGTTTGACCATTTTAGATCCCTCATGTAATGGAATCATGCCACATTTGTCCTTCTGTGACCGCTTGTTTCTCTTAGCTTCGTGTCCTCAAGCTTCATCCATATTGTCATACATTGCAGGATTTCCTTCTTTTTAAAGGCTGAGTGATATTGCATTGTATGTATGGATCATACCTTATTTGTCCATCCATTCATTGATGGACGTTCAGGTTGCTTCCACATCTGTTGTTGTTATTGTTGTTGTTATTTGATGGTGTTGTTTGTTCTTGTTTTGTTTTATTTTTGAAAGAGGGGTCTTGCTATATTGCCCAGGCTATTCTCATCCTACTGGGTTCATCCAATTCTCCGGTCTCAGCCTCCCGAGTAGCTGGGATGACAGGCACTGGCCACCATGCCCAGCTCCTTCTTCATCTTGGCTTTTGTGAATAGAGCTGCCATAACGTAAGCAAGCAAATATTTCTTCAAGATCCTGATTGTAACTCTTTATGGTAAATATCCAAAAGTGGAACTGCTGAGTTATACAGTGGTTCTATTTTTAATTTTTTGAGAAACTCCATATGATTTTCCATAGTGGCTACACTATTTTACGTTCCCACCAACAGTGTGGAACGGTTCCAGTTTCTCCACATCCTTGCTAATACATATCTTTTTATCTTTTAAAAAACAGACAATTTTAGCCAAGTGCTGTGGCTCTAGCCTGTAATCCCATCATTTTGCGAGGCCAGAGGAAGAGGCTAGCTTGAGATCAGGCGTTCAAGGTCGCCCCTGGCAACATGGTGAGACCCCAGTCCATACAAAACAAAAGAAATTAGCTGGGTGTGGTTGAGGCTGCAGTGAGCCAAGACTGCACACTGAACTCTAGCCTGGGCAACAGAGTGAGACCCTGTCTCAAAAATTAACAAAAATAAATAAATAAATAAATAGCCATTTTAACAGGTGCCAGATGGTATCTTACTGTAATTTTGGTTTGCATTTCCCTGATGATTAGTGATGTTGAGCATCTTTTTATGCACCTGTTGGCCATTTGTATGTCTTCTTTGGAGAAATGTCTATTCAAGTTTATTTGGCCATTTGAAAATTAGGCTATTTGCTTTTTTGTTCTTGTGTTGAAGATGTTTCTTATATTTTTTATATTAACCCCTTATCAGATACATGGTTTGCAGATATTTTCTCCTGTTCCATAGGCTGACTTTTACTGTGTTGTTGTTTCCTTTGCTGCATAGAGGCTTTTTAGTTTAATGTAGTTCACTTATTTCATTTTGCCTTTGTTGCCTGTGCTTTTGGTGTCATATCTAAGACATTACTGCCAAGACCAATGTCATGAAGATTTTCCCTATGTTTTCTTCTAGAAGTTTTACAGTTTCAGGTCTTAAGCTTAATTATTTAATCCACTTTGAGTTAATACTTGTGTATGACAGAAGTTAGGGGTTCAGTTTCATTCTTTCGCATGGGGATATCCAGTTTTTATAGTACCATTTATCAAAGAGACTATTATTTCCCCATTGTGTATTTTTGGCATCCTTGTTGAGAATCAGTCGATCCTATATGGGTGGGTTTATTTACAGGCTCTCTATTCTGTTCCATTACACTATATTTATGTCACTATGCTAATACCATGCTATTTTAATAATCATTTATTTATTTATTTATTTATTTTTTTTTTTTTTTTTTTGAGACGGAGTGTGGCTCTGTCGCCTGGGCTGGAGTGCAGTGGCCGGATCTCAGCTCACTGCAAGCTCTGCCTCCCGGGTTTACGCCATTCTCCTGCCTCAGCCTCCCGAGTAGCTGGGACTACAGGCGCCCGCCACCTCGCCCGGCTAGTTTTTTGTATTTTTTAGTAGAGACGGGGTTTCACCGTGTTAGCCAGGATGGTCTCGATCTCCTGACCTCGTGATCCGCCCGTCTCGGCCTCCCAAAGTGCTGGGATTACAGGCTTGAGCCACCGCGCCCGGCCTTAATAATCATTTATTTAAAACATATTTTGAAACCAGGGAATGTGATGCCTCCAGCTTTTTTCTTTCTCAAGATTGTTTTGTATATTCCAGATCCCTTGTGGTTTCATGGGAATTTTAGGATTTTTTTTTTCTAATTCTGTGAAAAACACTATTGGGATTTTGATAGGGATTGCATTTAATCTGTAGATTGCTTTGGGTAGTATGGACATTTTAACAATATTAAATCCTCTAATTCATGATCATGAGACTTTTTTTCCCATTTATTTATATATCCTTTAATTTCTTTCATCAATGTTTTATAGTTTTCAGTATACAAATCTTTCACCTCTTTATTTCTATTTTATTATTTTTGATGCTATTGTAAAGGGCATTGTTTTCTTAATTTCCTCTTAAGATAGATCATTGTTAGTGTATAGAAATGCAACTGATGGCCGTGCGTGGTGGCTCATGCCTATAATCCCAGCACTTTGGGAGGCCAAGGCAGGTAGATTACTTTAGGTCAGGAGTTCGAGACCAGTCTGACCAATATGGTGAAACCCTATCTCTACAAAAATACAAAAATTAGGCTGGACATGGTGGTGTGCACTTGTAATTCCAGCTGCTCAGGAGGCTGAGGCAGGAGAATCTCTTGAACCTAGGAGGCGGAGGTTGCAGTGAACCGAGATCATGCCATTGCACTCCAGCCTGGGCAACAGAGCAAGACTGTCTCAAAAAAAAAAAAAAAAAATGCAAATGATTCTTGTATGTCTATTTTTTCTCCTTCATCTTTTTTTTTTTTTTTTTTTTGAGATGGAGTCTTGCTCTGCCGCCCAGGCTGGAGTGCAGTGGCCGGATCTCAGCTCACTACAAGCTCCGCCTCCCGGGTTCAGGCCATTCTCCTGCCTCAGCCTCCCGAGTAGCTGGGACTACAGGCGCCCGCCACCTCGCCCGGCTAATTTTTTTGTATTTTTTAGTAGAGACGGGGTTTCACCTTGTTAGCCAGGATGGTCTCGATCTCCTGACCTCGTGATGCGCCTGTCTCGGCCTCCCAAAGTGCTGGGATTACAGGCTTGAGCCACCGCGCCCGGCTACCTCTTCTTTTCTAATGTGGATGCCTTTTATTTCTTTTGTGAAGTCCTAATTGCTCTGGCTAGGAATTCCAGCACTATGTGGAATAAGAGTGAGGAGAGTAGGTGTCTTTGCCTTGTGAATTTGATGTTCACTGTGGGCTTTTCATGTATGGCCATTATTATATTGAGGTAATTTCTTTTGTTCCTAATTTGTTGAAAGTGTTTATCATGAAAGGTGCTGAATTGTGGCAAATGCTTTTTCTGGCTCTATTAAGATGACATGTGGTTTTTACTCTTCCCTCTTTGATTGTAGTATATCACATTAATTGATTTTCATGTGCTGAACTATCCTTGCACCCTAGAGACCAATTCCACTTAGTCATGGTGTATGGTCCTTTTAATGTATTGTTGTATTCAGTTTTCTAGCATTTTGTGGAGGATTTTTGCATCCCTACTCATTAGTGATATTGGTCTGCCATTTTCTGTTCTTGTAGTGTCTTTGTCTGGCTTCGGTATCAGGATAATGCTGCCCTTATAAAATGAATTTGGAAGTATTCCTTTCTCTTCAATTTCTTGGAAGAGTTTGAGGTGGTGTTTATTCTTTAAATATTTGCTAGAATTCACCAGTGAAGTCATCAGATCCAGGACTTCACTTTGATTCTGATTCACTCTCCTTGCTAGTTATAGGTCTGATCAGAGTTTCTATTTCTTCATGGTTCAGTCTTGGTAGGTTGTATGTTTCTAGAAAATTCTCCACTTCTAGATTATCCAATGTGTTGGCATGTACTTTTGCATAGTAGTTTCTTATAATTCTTTTCATTTCTGTGGCATCGGTTGTAACGCCTCCTCTTTCATTTCTTATTTTGAGTGTTCTCTCTTTTCTTCTAATTTAGTTTAATTAAACATTTGTCAGTTTTGTTTACCTCTTCAAGAACCAGTTCTTAACTCTGTTAATTTTTTTTCATTGTTTTAAATTCTCTATTTCATTTATTTCTGTGCTATTCTTTATTTTTGCCCCACTTCTGACTTTGGATAGTTTGTTCTTTTTCTATTTCTTTGGGGTATAAAGTTACGTTGTTTATTTGAGATAGTTCTTCCTTTTAACATAGGCATTTGTTACTAAAAACATCCCCCTTAGTACTGCTTTTGCTACATCCCATAGGTTTTGGTATGTTGTGTTTTCATTTTCTTTTTTTCTTTTTTTGAGACAGAATCTTGCCCTGTTGCCCAGGCTGGGGTGAATTGGCAGGATCTCAGCTCACCGCAACCTCTGCCTCCTGGGCTCAAATGAGTCTCCTGCCTCAGCCTCCTGAGTAGCTGGGATTACAGGCGCGTGCCACCACGCCCACCTAAATTTTTTTGTATTTTTAGTAGAGACGGGGTTTCACCATGTTGTCCAGGCTGGTCTCGAACTCCTGACCTCATGATCCTCCCTCCTTGGCCTCCCAAAGTGCTGGGATTATAGGCATGAGCCACCATACTGGGCCTCGTTTTTATTTGTCTTGAGATTCACTTGTTACATTTATGTGTCTCAAGATTAATTTTCTAATTTCCCTTTTGATTTATTCTTTGGTCCATTGTTTGTTCAGTAGTACGTTTTTGAATTTTCATATATTTCTGAATTTTCCAGTTTCCCTTTTGTTATTGATCAATAGATCATTGTGGCTGCAAAAGATACTTGGTCTTCTTTCTTTCTTTCTTTCTTTCTTTCTTTCTTTCTTTCTTTCTTTCTTTCTTTCTCTTTCTTTCTTTCTTTCTTCTTTCTTTCCTCTTTCTTCTTTTTCCTTCCTTCCTTCTTTACTTCCTTTTTTCTTTTCTTTTCTTTTTTTGCCAGGGTCTTGCTCTGTCTCCCAGGCTGGTGTGCAGTGGTATGATCTTGGCTCAATGTAACCTCTGCCTCCCCGGCTCAAGCCATCCTCCCACCTCTGCCTCCTGAGTAGCTGGGACTACAGGTGTATGCCACCAGGCCCATCTAATTTTTCCATATTTTTCATAGAGACAGGGTTTCACTATATTGATCAGGCTGGTCTTGAACTCCTGACCTCAGGTCATCCACCCACCTCAGCGCCCCAAAGTGCTGGGATTATAGCATGAGCCACCACGCCCAGCCTTATAGGCTATTTTTACATATTTTTACTAGACATGTTTATTCAGATCCTCTATCTATCTTCTAGTTGGGTTATTTGTCTTTTTATTGTTGAGTTGTAAGACTTTTTATATATTCTGAGGACTAACCCTTACTAAACATATGATTTGCAAATATTTTCTTCCACTCTGTGCTGTCTTTTTGTTTTCTTGACACTCCTTTGATGTACAAAAGCTTTTAATTTTGAAGTCTAATTTATCTATGTTTTCTTTTGTTGCTTGTGCTTTTACTGTCAAAAAAAGAAAAATCAATTGGTAATAGATGTATGGATTTATTTGCAGACTCTTAATTTCATTCCATTGATTCTATTCTTATGCCAGTACCATGCTATCTTGATTACTGTAGTTTCGTAGTAGAGTTTGAAATTAAGAATTCAACTTTTTTTCTTCAAGACTGTTTTAGCTATTCCGGTCCCTTGCAATTCCATATGAATTTTAGGGCCAGCGTATCCATTTCCATAATTCAAAATTTGAAATTTTGCCGGGCATGGTGGCTCAAGCCTGTAATCCCAGCACTTTGGGAGGCCGAGACAGGCGGATCACGAGGTCAGGAGATCGAGACCATCCTGGCTAACACGGTGAAAACCCTTCTCTACTAAAAAATACAAAAAACTAGCTGGGCAAGGTGGCGGGCGCCTGTAGTCCCAGCTACTCAGGAGGCTGAGGCAGGAGAATGGCGGGAACCCGGGAGGCGGAGCTTGCAGTGAGCTGAGATCCGGCCACTGCACTCCAGCCTGGGCGACAGAGCGAGACTCCGTCTCAAAAATAAATACATAAATAAATAAAAGAAAAAATATTTATTTCCGCCTTCCAGATTTTGGAGGTGAAATTATAGCTAGCTCTCTGAGGCTAATTTTTGGGTTGCTATTTTAAAATCATGTTTCCAAGCCCAGGCACCTGTGTTTAAACCACGCAAACGGTCCACCAGAGCTGCCCCTGAGTTCCTCGTTTGTGTTTTTTGTACAGCTGGCCCCATTTGAACTTTAGATTCCAACCGAGCCCTGGATTTCTATACGATACCCTCTGAGCACTTAAGCCCTTGCTTTGCCAGTGTATTACATTGAGCTTCTTGTTCTGTTGCTCTATGAAAAGCATCCTGTCATTACCTCTCTCCTGTGGGGGGCTCTCTCCATCAGTCTATTCTGCTCGTTCGCTTCATAGTCCCTTGGCACAAAAGTGCTCAGTAGATGCTATTGGCTGACATCCAGTCCTAGACAATCTTATTAACTGGCACACCTACAGAAACTAAGTATTATATTATTATGGGATCTTGAAGGCATTTTAAAGAACACAGTAACTATATGCCAAAGAGGCTAGGAGAGCTTTCACCCAAATGGCTGTTTTATTACCCCTGCATTGCCCAGATTTATGCTCAGCATTGAGCATGGAGCAATGAATGCAACTTTAAATATGAGATTTGTTTTCAGCTGAGCAGACAAGTGTTTGTTGTTTACACAAATGAAAGCCCGTACGTCAGTGTTTTGTCAGTTGTGCTTTTTTGTAGAACTCGCATGTGATGACTTCATTGCAGATTAACGTCCAGCAATGCCAGGGAATTTTCAGGGCTGAGCCCCTCGAACTGGCATTTGTCCTGGGTCAGCCCATTGGCATTTGTGATCATGCCCATTAGATAGGAGGACTGTTTCCTGAAGTGAAAGAGCACATTCCTCCAAGCATTCTCCATGGTGTGAGGAATTGCTTCTCAAGGAAGGAATTGAAATCATTTGACCATTTCTCCTCACCCATAGTCTCAGTTTCCTGACATTCTGAGTTTTGCAGTGACACATTCTTTCGGGTATGTGAACTGACCAAATGGGATGTTGCCTCACAGAGTGTGTTGCAGGGAGCTGCCTGCCTGAACCACTCTCACCTCTAATCTCCAGCCGAGAGAGGCCACTGTGCACACACATACTCACGCGTGTGTAGGTCTCCTTTTGACAAAGGATAGCATGAATTTGATCAATTCAGTTAATTATGTGATGGATGTAAAAACAAACCTCCAAAAAGGGTGAAGTGGTAACATAACACATGGGATACCAGCAAGTTCAAAGTCAACTTCTCGTATTTTCCAGTCTAACCTGAAAATCCTATGTTTCTTCTCTTTGTATGATAGCATTAAAGAAAAACTAGGATTATCCCTTAACCAGAACCCTGAATTTCTGAGATCCTCCATAATACATTGCTCTACTCTCGCCAAACAAAATACTTTCAGGCCCTAGAATGGCTCAGAATTAATTCCACAGTTGGCAGTGGCGACGTTCAAGTTGTGGTGTTCCTTCCTAAGGTTAGGGAAATTCCATTCAAAGTCCCCAAATTCTTTTAGATTTCTGGCATGTACAGCACGCAGAATTTAATGTAGCTAAGCAGTTTTATTTTAAAACTATTCAATATCAACGGGATGTTTGTCACAACTATGCCTTACTTAAGATCATCATAAATGCCTTTTTTTAGATGTTCTGTTCACGATCCTAGGAATTCACAGCTATGGGCTGTAATTGACAGCATATGGTGCCATTACCTTCTGTAGAAATGCATTTTCCTCCCCAAATTTGATATTAATAATTTGATTCATTAGACTTAAAATTCACAGAAAGGTTACTGACTTTATCTTTCCTTCTAAAATATTCTTTTCACTCTGTTGATACTTGGTAAGCTCCAGCTCTTCCCAATTTTTCTTTGGATAAAAGGTTTATTTATTCAATGAACACCTACCACATGCCAGGGACTTCACATGTATTATCTCTTTTGATCCTCATATCACTAAGAAACAGATATAAACACCTGCTTTACAAATGAAAAAAACACAAGCCTATGACGTTTTAAGAAACTTGGTTAAGATCTCACAACCAGCGAAATATGTTGGCTCCAAAGCCCGAGTCTTTCCCAGATACTCAGCTGCCTCCCAGACCAGAGGCCATATGTTTGCAATACAAGATCAGGAAAGGCTTCCTGAAGGAAGTGGCAGGATTGGGAGGAGTTTTAAGACAAGAGCAATGGGAGCTTTCAGAGCAATAAGTGGGAAAACGTATTAAGAATCAAAACCATCTAGAAAATAAACAGAAAGAAATAAACAGCATTCCTGGGCAGCTGAAGGAACCACGAGTTCACATCACTTGCATGGTTGGTTCTTTAGAAAGTCATTAATTTCAATTATTCTATCACATTTATTGATCACCTCCTACTTACCAGGCCCTTTTCTAGGTCCTGGGATGGAACCAAGACTAAAATAATCCCTGCCATAGAGCTGTTGTCAAGTACGAGGTAAGGCCCTGCCTCCCTCCCTCCCTCCCTCCCTTCCTCCCTTCCTTCCTTCCTCCCTTCCTCTCTCCCTTCTTCACCTTCACTTATTAATTCACATAGACTCCCTTTTTCAGGAACCGCAGAAGAGCGTCCTGGAGAGAAGGTTCCAGGGAAACCTGACGCCGGTTCCGGCCTAGCGGAGGCTCCCCGGGGTCGTGGAGCTGCGCGTGGGCATCACCGCCCGGCTGTCTGTGTCTCCAGCCTGGGTCCAAGATGTGTGGGCCGGGCTTGCAGGCAGAGGTCCAGGGAGGATGTTGGGAGATGACCATTTTCATCTGAAGGGCTTCGTGGTCTCTGAGGTGCCTTTGCTTTCTCATTTGTCGGCTCCCTTTGATCAAGAGTCCGGTTGGCCCTGGGCCTCCGCCTGATGCTGGGCTCGCGCAGAAAGCGCCAGCTCGCGTGTTGGTCCCCACCACTAAACCTATGCAGAAAGCACCGCACCGGAGAGGCTGCCTTCCTCCTCTCCTGCGGCTGCACACAGGCCGGGGTGCAGGAGGGCTGGATCCGGTTTGAGGGAGGAGGCAGAGCTGCGCCTGGGAACCAAAGAAGAGGATGGCAAGAGAAAGTGCCCCAAGGCTGCATCCCGAGGGCATTCAAAAGGGAAGGTGGGGCCAGGTGCCGTGGAGCGCACCTGGGGTCCCAGCACTCTGGAGGCTGAGTTGGGAAGATCACTTGAGGCCAGGACATAGAGGCTGCAGTCAGCCGAGATTGGGCCACTCTACTCCAGCCTAGGCAACAGAGCAAGATTCTGTCGAAAGAGAGAGGGAGGGAAAAGAAAGGAAGGAAATGAAAAAGTCACAGGGAAAAGATAGCAACCAGCCAGCCAGGCAATGCCTGAGATGACCAGAAGACGTCAAGCTAGGAGAAAGGCCTGGAACAGATCCTCCCTCGGCCTCACAGGAGCCCAGCCTACCCACACCTTGGTTCCGGATTTCCAGCCTCCATGAGTGTGAGAGGAGTGAACTCCTGTTGTTTAGTACCCCGCTGTTGGCAGAGCTTTCCCTAGCTGACTACCAGGGCCTGCCCTGAGAAGCCCTCACCCTCGGTGCTCGGCTGCCAGGGGACCTCTTGGCTCTTTCCACTTCTGCTGGCCTCTTCCCCACACCTGCTGCTCCCACTCGGTAATCAGAGTGCGTTTTCGTTTGTTTTTTGTTTTTTTTTGTTTTGTTCGCTTTTTTCTTTTTACAGGTTCTGGTTCTGTCGCCCAAGCTGGAGTGCAGTGCTGCAATCTTGGCTCACTGCAGCCTCAACCTCCTAGGCTCAAGCAATCCTCCAGCCTCAGCCTCCCCAGTAGCTGGGACCGGAGGCCCGCATCATCATGCCCGGGTAATTTTTGTATTTTTTATAGAGATGGGGTCTTGTTATGCTGCCCAGGCTATCCTGGCCTCAAGCGATCTGCCCGCCTTTGCCTCCCAAAGCTCTGAGAGTATGGGTGTGAGCCCCGCCTCAGCGTGCTCTTTATTTTATTTATTATTTATTTATTTATTTTTGAGGAGCTTCGCTCTTGTTGCCCAGGCTGGAGTGCAATGGTGCCATCTCAGCTCACCGCAACCTCTGCCTCCCCGGTTCAAGCGATTCTCCTGCCTCAGCCTCCCGAGTAGCCAGGATTACAGGCATGCGCCACCTGCCCGGCTAATTTTGTATTGTTAGTAGAGACGGGGTTTCTTCACGTTGGTCAGGCTGGTCTCGAACTCCCGACCTCAGGTGATCCGCCCGCCTCGGCCTCCCAAAGCTTTGGGATTAACGGCGTGAGCCACCGCTCCCGGCCACAGCGTGCTCTTTATAACATCAAGTTTCGCCCCCTTAAGGCTTCCAGAGACTTCCATTCTTCCTCTCTCACAGGACCTGGCCTGGCCGCCCCCCAACCCCTGAGCCTCCCCTCTCCCTGCATCCTTGGCCACCACCCCTCCGCCCCTGCACTCCCGGGGCTGTGCGACGACTGCAGCCTCCATGGGCCCTTCCTCCTGAAGACGTAAGTAGTTTCACGATGTAGTGTATAAAGGCGAACATGACCCAGACTGGAGTTTTTATTATTTAGATTCAATGTCATCACATTGACTTATTTCTTTTAATTTTAAAAGAAATGAAAATTAAAACTTTTCCCTGGGCCGCTAAAACACCGCGGGCCCAGCACTGGCCTATGGGGAAGCCGCCTGGGCAGGTCCCCACCCAGGGGCGAGGCGGAGGGGTGAGGCCTGAGGAGGGGTGTGGGGAGCAGGGGCGGGAGGGGTTGGGGTGGGGCAGGCGGGAGCCGGAGGGGTGAGGAGACTGGGGGGCGGAGGGGTGAGGAGAGCGAGGCGGGGCGGGGGGGAGGAGAGCGGGGAGGCGGCGGGGGGGAGGAGAGCGGGGAGGCGGCGGGGGGGAGGAGAGTGAGTGGGGCGGAGGGAGAAGGGGTGAGGAGAGCGGGCAGGGCGAAGGGGTGAGGAGGTGGGGCGGAGGGGTGAGGAGGTGGGGCGGAGGGGTGAGGAGGTGGGGCGTAGGGGGGCCGCAGGTGGGGCAGATGGGGGGCGGGCGGGGGCCAGAGAGGGGTGAGGGGAGCGGGGGGGCCGGAGGGGTGAGGGGAGCGCATGGGGGGCGGAGGGAGGCGGACGGGGGCCAGAGAGGGATGAGGGGAGCAGGGGGCGGAGGGGTGAGGGGAGCGGGGG
>NC_037685.1:52708755-52768454 GCF_003255815.1 Theropithecus gelada
GAGGGGTGAGGGGAGCGGGGGGCGGAGGGGTGAGGGGAGCGGGGGGGCGGAGGGGTGAGGGGAGCGGGGGGCGGAGGGGTGAGGGGAGCGGGGGGCGGAGGGGTGAGGGGAGCGGGGGGCGGAGGGGTGAGGGGAGCGGGGGCGGGCTGGGTCCTCACCTGGCCTCAGCCGTGCGGCCAAGCGGGCAGCCTCGGGGAGAACGCCGCCGCCGGGTCCGCCAGGGCAGCTCGGGACAAGTCCCCACTCCGCGTCCTAACTGCGGCCCTAGTCACTCCCGCCAGCGCCACCCAGAGGGGGATTTTTGGTCTGAGCTACGGGGAGCCGTCCAGCAAGAGCGGACTGGCTCAGGCGTCCACACCGCGTTTGTGGAGCTGGCGCAGGCTCCGCGCCCTGGTCACCAACGGCGCGCCCCGCCCGGCCTCGCCGCACCGGCCCTCCCGCCGCAAGGCCGGTCTCTCCGCCGGGGGAATCAGACCGCGGGGCACTTCCTACCGCTTCGCAGCACATACTCGTTTCTGTGATTGTTTTATCACGTCTGTCTTCTCTAAACTTTAAGTTTTGTGACGACAGGGTCGCGTCTGCGTTGCCCACCACTATGGTCTCCATGGCTGGCGCTATGCCTGGAATTCAGAACATACGTATTGATTGAATGAATGAAGAAAGGAAAAAAATACTTTTTTTTTTTTTTTTTTTTTTTTTTTTTTGAGACGGAGTCTCGCTCTGTCGCCCAGGCTGGAGTGCAGTGGCCAGATCTCAGCTCACTGCAAGCTCTGCCTCCCAGGTTTACGCCATTCTCCTGCCTCAGCCTCCCGAGTAGCTGGGACTACAGGCGCCCGCCACCTCGCCCAGCTAGTTTTTTATATTTTTTTTTTAGTAGAGGCGGGGTTTCACCGGGTTAGCCAGGATGGTCTCGATCTCCTGACCTCGTGATCCGCCCGTCTCGGCCTCCCAAAGTGCTGGGATTACAGGCTTGAGCCACCGCGCCCGGCCGGAAAAAAATACTTGTAATTCCTGAAATTGCACCGGAAGAGATTCAGTCCTTTAAACCTTAAAGGCTTTACGTCTCCTGAAGTTCCCTGAAAAATACAAATACTCAGCGGTTATTAGTTAAGAGAGAAAATGTTGCCCAGGATGCGGTGGGGACGTAGGAGGAAGGAGGGCTCAATCACTGTTTCCTGCGGATACCATGCCGGGCCAGCCCTGTACTGGGGATGCGGTGACATGGCCTTATCTTCCGTGAAATGATGCCAGGACACACAGGGTACCCCCAAGTACCTGCTCTTACTTTTGACTCCTCTTGGGGCCCACAAATAAATAAGGAACTGGGCTTGGGAGACTGTGATCTTACTCTGTTTTTAACTGTACTCAGTTATTAAAAAATTAAACTGGAGAAGGAAATTGAGAAATCTACTGCCAAGAACCATTCTACAGTAGCAGGGTGGGCGCCCAAAACCTACAGGCCTCTAGTCGCAGGAGCCTCAATGTTCTTTGGTTTCTTCCCTGCTGGGAGCTCAGCGCTCTCTGCCAGCCCGTTCTGACTCCCAGCTTCTGCTCCAGCTGCACGTCTTGGCTTAGCCCTGTTTTCCAGCTTCTTCTTCCCTTCCCAGCCAGACTTCTCCTGATTTATCCAGCTAAGTTGTGTTCAACATTTGAATAGTTGCACAGTCGTTAGAGAGATCTTCAACTCATACACATTTTGAAAAATAATTAGTACAAGACTTGTCAGATGGAAGGGCCATCTGCGAGGGTGATGTGGATGCTTACAAGACAGGCTGCGAAAAACATCTATCATGTCTGATCTCTCCTTAGAAAACGAGCCTGTTAGTTTCACTCTGAGTTGTGATTTTTAGTGTAGTTTCAGCTGTTTAAAATGCTTAACAAATATTTTCTTTTTGTCTTGACTCCTTAAATTTATTTTTCTTTTTTTGAGACAGGGTCTCACTCTGTCGCCCAAGTTGAAGCTCACTGCAGCCTTGGCTTTCTGGGCTCAAGCAATCCTCCCACCTCAGCCTCTGCCCTCCCCGCACCCCATCCCCTCCAGTAGCTGGTACTGCAGATGTAGGCCGCCATGCCCAGTTTTGTTTTGGTTTGGTTTTTTTGGTTTTTGGGTTTTTTTAGTAGAAATGGGGTTTCACCATGTTGGCCAGGCTGGTCTTGACTTCCTGCCTCAAGTGATCTGCCCACGTCTGCCTCCCAAAGTGCTGGGATGACAGGCGTGAAACACGCACCCTGCCATTATATTATTTTATTTTATTTTCTGAGATGGGGTCTCACTCTGTTCCCAGACTGGAGTGCAGTGGTGCCATCTTGGCTCACTGCAATCGCCGCCTCTCAGCTTCAAGTGATTCTTGTGCTTCAGCCTCCTGAGTAGCTGGGATTACAGGCACCTGCCACCACAGCTGGCTAATTTTTCTATTTGTATTAGAGATGGGGTTTCACCATGTTGGCCAGGCTGGTCTCGAACTCCTGACCTCAAGTGATCCGCCCACCTCGGCCTTCCACAGTGCTGGGATTACAGGCGTGAGCTGCCATGCCCAGCCACAGGCTTTTTTTTTTTTTTTTTTTGAGACAGTCTTGCTCTGTCACCCAGGCTGGAGTGCAATGGCTCCATCTTGGCTCACTGCAACTTCTGCCTCCCAGGTTCAAGCAATTCTCCTGCCTTAGCCTCCCGAGTAGCTGGGATTACAGGTGTGCGCCACCACGCCCAGCTAATTTTTGTATTTTTAGTAGAGATGGAGTTTCACCATGTTGGCCAGGCTGGTCTCGAACTCCTGACCTCAGGTGATCCACCTACCTCGGCCTCCTAAAGTGCTGGGATTACAGGTGTGAGCCACTGTGCCAGGTCAAGCAGACATTCTTATTTATTATTAATTCCCTAAAGTTCTAAGGTCCTCTTCTTTGGAAACACATGAAATATAACTAATTAATTATGCGAAAAGAATAATATTTCTTATTAACAGGAAGTATTCAAATAATTTTGAAGCCACAGACAATCGATAGTAAAGAAATGGCTTCTAATTTCAGAGGTAAAATAATAACTAACTTGTGGGAAAAGAGAAGAGAAAGAGTGAACCAACTACAGTTATTTTGTTTCTGCCGTGTTTATGGAGGCTTCCATTTGTCCACTTTTTAATGTAAAACACAATTTGTTGAGTGGCTTCTATGTACTAAGCAAGGGGTTGGATACTGTGGTAGCTACCATACCTGCCTACATCCTAACCCCTTACCTCAAAGAGCTAAAACTCTAATAGTAGTAGACAGGTCTACAAAGAATCATGACACCAGACCATTTCTCAGGGGGCAGAAGTCCCACAGAGCTCCTGGGAATTCAGGAAAAAGCAAAGGGGGCTGTTCCTAGCTAAGATCAAGGACAACTTCTCAGAGACATGGAGCGAGAAGCAGGCCGTGAAGGATGGTGTAGTTGTTTCATGTCGATGCCATAACAAATACAGTTTTCCTTCCTTATCTGCAGGGGATACATTCGTCCCCCTGTGCATACCTGAAACTGCAGAGAGCCCTGAACACTGTATATACTATGTTTTTCCTATACATACACACGTATGATAATTTATAAATTAGGCACAGTAAAAGATTAACAACAATAACTAGCCAGGCATAGTGGCTCACGCCTGTAATCCCAGCACTTTGGGAGGCCGAGATGGGCAGATCACTTAAGGTCAGGAATTTGAGACCAGCCTGGCCGACATGGTGAAACCCCATCTCTACAAAAAATACAAAAATTAGCTGAGCATGGTGGCATGCACCTGTAGTCCCAGCTACTCGGGAGGCTGAGGCAGGAGAATCGTTAGAATACAGGAGGTAGAGGCTGCAGTGAGCTGAGATCGTGCCACTGGACTCTGGCCTGGGTGACAGAGTGAGACTCCATCTCAGAAAAAAAAATAAATAAAATAGAACCATTAAACCATTATAACAGTATACTGTAATGAAAGTTACGTGAGGGGCCGGGCGCGGTGGCTCAAGCCTGTAATCCCAGCACTTTGGGAGGCCGAGACGGGTGGATCACGAGGTCAGGAGATCGAGACCATCCTGGCTAACACGGTGAAACCCCGTCTCTACTAAAAAATACAAAAAACTAGCCGGGCGAAGTGGCGGGCGCCTGTGGTCCCAGCTACTCGGGAGGCTAAGGCAGGAGAATGGCGTAAACCCGGGAGGCGGAGCTTGCAGTGAGCTGAGATCCGGCCACTGCACTCCAGCCTGGGCGACAGAGCCAGACTCAGTCTCAAAAAAAAAAAAAAAAAAAAAAAAAAAAAAAAAAAAGAAAGTTACGTGAATTTGGTCTCTCTCTCTCTCAAAATGTCTTACTGTATTGTACTCACCTATTTTCTGACCTTGGTTGACAGTAGGTAACTGAACCTGTGAAAAACAAAGCCACAGGTAAGGGGGGACTACTGAATCACAAACTCAGTGGCTTAAAGCAACATAACTTAATTATCTTATAGTCCTGGAGGTCAGAAGCCCAATGCAGATCTTGTTGAACTAAAACCAAGGAGTTGGAGAGCTACATCCCTTCCCGGAGGGGATGTAGCTCTAGCGAAGGGGCTGTTCCTGCTAGTTGGGCTTTTAGCCTGATTCAGCTCTTTGTGGTTACAGGACTGGGGAGCGTTTCCTGCTGTCTGTCCTCAGCTTCTGGAGGCTGCTGCATCCCTTGGCTTGTGGCTTCCATCTTCAAAATTGGCCGCAGGGTCAAGGCCTTCTTTTGCTGTCGCATGTTTCTGGCCTCCCCTTCTGCCTTCTACTGCATTTAAGGACCCGTTTAACTATGCTGTGCCCCACCTAAATAATCCAGCATAGTCTCTGCAGTTCAAGGTTTGTAACCACAACCGCATCTACTGCTCCCGCTCTGACAAGTCAGGTAACGTAGTCACAGGTTCCAGTCAGTAAGGCATGGACATCTGTGTGGGGGGCTATTATTTTGCCTACTGCAAATGAGAAGGATTTCAACCAAAAGAGGAACTGGGTAGGGGACATCCAGGCCTGGAAAGGCACAAGCAGGGTATGGGGACAGATCCTATGCAGAAAGAGCCATTTCACTGGACCTGGGTTCAAGTGATCCTCCTGCCTCAGCCTCCCAAGTAGCTGGGACTACAGGCATGTGCCACCACGCCGGGATCTCCAAAATAATTTTTACAGCTTACTCCCCAAGTATTAGTTTGACCGTACAGAATCGCAGAGCTGTGCCATCTCATCTGTCTACTTCTTTGTTTACTTCACTTCTCTATTTCTCTAGCATCCTCCCTACTCTCTCAGAAGTCCATTATCTGCATGCCTCAAATACCGGCTTTCTCTGTGACTTTGTTCTGCCCTTTTCTCCTTCCAAGTGTCTTTACCTCAAACATTAGTTCTTCCTCCCACCTCTGTCTTTCTGAAGGCTATTAGCTCTAGGACATTTTTCGAGTTCCAATCTCAAACCCAGGAACTCTTTTTGGCCTGGGGTTACCAACTATCAAATACAATCTGCAGAGACTGCGTCCTGATTTGTGTAGATTTCCCTTTGCTCTCTGAAATTTGGCAGCCTCTTGGTTACTGGCTGGCTTCCACTTCTGCAGGTGAATCACCTTATCATAATCTCATCATGGTTTTCATTATCAAAACCCATTTATCAAGCAGGCGAAGATAACTCACTCTGTGATAACTGTATATATCAGCTCTGGTTGATAAAGCAAAATACTGAGGTTTTTTTTGGCTGGGCGCGGTGGCTCAAGCCTGTAATCCCAGCACTTTGGGGAGACGGGCAGATCACGAGGTCAGGAGATCGAGACCAGCCTGGCTAACACGGTGAAACCCCGTCTCTACTAAAAATGCAAAAAATTAGCCGGGCGAGGTGGCGGGCGCCTGTAGTCCCAGCTATTTGGGAGGCTGAGGCAGGAGAATGGCGTAAACCTGGGAGGCAGAGCTTGTAGTGAGCTGAGATCCGGCCACTGCACTCCAGCCTGGGTGACAGAGCGAGACTCTGTCTCAAAAAACAAACAAACAAACAAACAAAAAAACTGATTCTCCAGGCAAGCCCTTCACAGACCCAAGAGCTGGCTGTAAACTCCTAGCACTTCCAGATGTTCCCCAGNTCTATAATATCCTATTGTGTATATACATCACACCTTATCTAAGCTTATCTATACTACACAAAGTATGTGCATTATTAGTTTTTAATGGCTATTATCCAATTGCTCTCCATAGAGTTTAGAATCTTACCATTAATATACAGAAGTAGTTATTTTCCTACACCTTAGCCAACAGCTAATCAAACTTCTTAATCTTGTTAATTGGATATTTTTTAAAATGCTTTCAGTATAGTTTCAATTTGCTTTTCTTATAACCAGCTGAAAGAGAATCACTTCATACATTTAGGAGTCTTTTCTTTAAACTGTCTCTAAATGTGCTCACTTGTCTACTGAGTTTTGGTCTTTTCTATCAGCAAGTGATCCTGCTTTTTAAAGGAAATTAGCCCTTTGAATGTGCTGTATGGCAACTGTTTTTTCCCAGCTTGTCACTGGAGTCCCAGTTTTGTTTACACTAGTTTTTGCCAAGCCTACGTTGTCTGGCTTTTGTTTTTGTTTTTGCTTTATTGAGACGAGGAGTCTCACTCTGTCGCCCAGGCTGGAGTGCAGTGCAGTGGCATGATCTTGGCTCACTGCAACCTCCGCCTCCCAAGTTCAGCAATTCTCCTGCTTCAGCCTCCCAAGTAGCTGGGACTGCAGGTGCATGCCACTACATCCAGCTAATGTTTGTTGTTGTTGTTGTATTTTAGTAGAGACGGGTTTCACCGTGTTGCCCAGGGTGGTTTTGAACTCCTGAGCTCAGGCAATTCGCCCGCCTCGGCCTCCCAAAGTGCTAGGATTATAGGTGTGAGCCACCGCGCCCGGCTGATAAAGCAAAATACTGATCTTAAAAGGAACTGTAAAATAACAACCAAACAACATTTAGTAGTTAATTTTAAATTCAAAGTTTAAAAACAGATCATGAAAATGATTCCTTTACAGTTACACAATTAAATATGTATTGTCAATTTAGATTAGCTCAGCTAACTCTGAAAATACTGATTTTGTTATGGAAATGGATTTTTGTTGAGATGAAAGTTTGGGCCTTACCCTGTTGCTCCTAAAGCAAGTTTTACCAATGTTTACTGCAAACGTTTGATAAAAAATTTAAATGGAAGGTTTTGGAGCATATAGAATTAAAACTTCACCTTTTCAATGGGATGTTTCTTTTAATTATAGACAAAGCAGCATTCTGCTCATGTCTGCAAATGAAATGGAAGCTGCAGCCAACTCTAAACGTAATGAGAAATAAGTAAATAGTTGGTGTTGCTGTCATAGCTCACTCAGCAGAAAGAGTAAGCTTTCGGGGGATGTGGTAAGAAAAAAAATTGTTTTAGCAATTCTTCTCTTACTAACGTAAGTGTCAACACAAGAATTCTTTAAATGCAGAATGTGATTTGTGTCTTCATAGTATATCTTTGAGCTTTTCTGGGAATGAATCTTCTCAAATTATTGAGCAATTCTGACTTACGCAACCACATACTTCATTACTCATCTGAGAAGCAGAGTGGCTATTTGGAGAATGAAGCTACACTTGGAGTCTCCGGAGGTGGCTGGAAAGGGAGGTCTGCGGGGACTGGTCAGGTGGTTGCCCTGGAAGGTTGCTGGAACCCTGGGCCTTCCCTAACTATGCATTAGAGGCTGCTGCTGTATTTTCCTGGAGATTCAGTTTTCCAAAATAGCTAAAAGCAAAGCAATTAGAAATAAATTAAAATCAGAGGAAAATGTACAGTCTCATTATTTTAATACTGGAAAACATGCATAAGAATTGAAATTTAATACTGAAGATTTTCTCCCCTGGTAAACAAATTATTTTCATAACTGTACGAAATGAGAATTTGTAATGGTTACAATGGTTAAGATGGTAAATTTTATATAATGTATATTTTACCACAAATTTTAAAATACAGTTTAAATTAAGAAAGAAAACTAGTGGCAAAACCAATTAAATAAAGGCTTTTTAAAAATACAAGATAGGCCGGGCGCTGTGGCTCACGCCTGTAATCCCAGCACTTTGGGAGGCCGAGGCGGGCGGATCACGAGGTCAGGAAATCGAGACCATCCTGGCTAACACGGTGAAACCCCGTCTCTACTAAAAATGCAAAAAATTAGCCGGGCGAGGCGGCGGCGCCTGTAGTCCCAGCTACTCGGGACGCTGAGGCAGGAGAATGGCGTGAACCCGGGAGGCGGAGCTTGCAGTGAGCCGAGATCGCGCCACTGCACTCCAGCCTGGGCGACTAAGCGAGACTCTGTCTCAAAAAAAAAAAAAAAAAAATACAAGATAGGCCAGGTGTGGTGTTTAACGCCTGTAATACCAGTACTTTGGGAAGCCGAGGCAGGCGGATCACTTTGAGCTCAGAAGTTCGAGACCAACCTGGCCAACATGGCATAACCCTGTCTCTACTAAAAATACAAAAATTAGCCGCACGTAATGGCGCGGGCCTGTGGTCCCAGCCACTCTGTAGGCTGAGGCAGGAGAATCACTTGAACCTGGGAGGCAGAGGTTGCAGTGAGCTGAGATTGCACCACTGTACTGCAGCCTGGGTGATAGAGTGAGACTCTGTCTTAAACAAACAATAATAATAATAATAATATTCACTGGGCGAGGTGGCTCATGCCTGTAATCCTAACACCTTGAGAGGCGGAAATCACCTGAGCCCAGAAGTTCGGGACAAGCCTGGACAACACAGCGAAACACAGTGTCTACAAAAAATACAAAAATTAGCCAGGCCTGGTGGCATGCATCTGTAGTCCCAGCTACTGGGGAGACTGAGGTAGGAGGATCCCTTGAGCCTGGGAGGTTGAGGCTGCAGTGAGCCGTGATCCTGCCACTGCACTCCAGCCTGGGTGACAGACCCAGACCCTGTCTCAAAAAAGCAAAAACAAACAAAACAGTAATACTCCACTTTCCCTAAATCTGACTTCCAATATTATAAACTCTGTGGAAAATGTCTAGGAACTGAGGGAGCAAAAGGTCTTTTGATATTTGAAATAGCTGTCAGAAAGTTCTAGTTCTCTGCATAGAAAAAAAGGTTTTAGGGATAAGAAGTTCTATTAGTTTTACTTTACATATAATTTTAATAAGCTAAGCAACATTTCTTTGCTAATAGCAGATTAAAAGTTGAAAATTAATAAGGTGTGATATACTACTAAAGACTCTTAATAGCAGAGAAAAAAATAGCTGATTACCTAACAGAGACAAAATAACTCTAAAGGAGAAACCAACTAAGGAAAAAGTTTTTCCTTCTAATTCACATTCAACACTCAACACACTCTGGTCACCAAAATGTGTGGGTTTTTCCCCTCACACACCAACTGGATGTCCTAGAATAATTCAGTTCAATTCTAACACTATCTACCCGGAGTTACTGCAGACCTCATACGTTAAAGGCTCAGTCCTAGAAAATTGCCTCCATTTGGGATGTCAGTAGTAGGTTGTCACCTATACTGGTGATCAACTGGCTGTAAATCACTTTTCACTACCCCTTCTCAGGTTTTATTAGTTTGCTGGGATGGCTTATAAAACTCATGGAGGCCGGGTGCAGTGGCTCACACCTTTGGGAGGCTGAGGCCAGCAGATCATTTGAGGTCAGGAGTTTGAGACCAGCCTGGCCAACATGGTGAAACCCCGTCTCTACTGAAAAAAATAAAAAACAACAAAAATTGCCCAGGTGTGGTGCTGCACACTTGTAATCCCAGCTACTCAGGAGGCTGAGGCAGGAGAATCACTTGAACCCGGGAGGCAGAGGTTGCAGTGAGCTGAGATCATGCTTATTGCTCTCCAGCCTGAGCGACAGAGCGAGACTCTGTCTCAAAAAAAAATAAAAAAAATAAAAATAATAAAACTCATGGAAAACACCTGCATTTACAGGTTAATAACAGATACTATAAGGATGCAGATGAACAGAAGAGATACATAGGTTGAGGTCTGGAAGAGTCCTGAGTGCTGGACTTTCTGTCCCCACGGAGCTGGAGTCTGCCACCCACCCTTCCAGCATGCAGATATATTCATCAGCCCAGAAGCTCCCAAACACTGCAGTTCAGGAGGCTCCTGAACATTGCAGCTTATGGAGGCCTTATGATATTTTCATGATTGATTATTAACTCAATCGCCAGCCCCTCTCCCCTTCCTAGAGGATGGGAGATGGGGCTGAAAGTTCCAAGAGTCTAATCATGACTTGGTGTTTCTGGCAACCAGTCCCTATCCAGGAGCCACCAACAGTCACCCGATTGGAACAAAGATGCTCCTATCGCCCAGGAAATTCTGAGGGATTCAGGAGCTCTGTGTCAAGAATTGGTGTCAAAGACCAAATATTAGAACAGAAGATTCTCCTAGCGCCCCTACATACAAGAGTATTTTTTTTTTTTTTTTTTTTTTTTTTTTTTGAGACGGAGTCTCGCGCTGTGTCACCCAGGCTGGAGTGCAGTGGCGCGATCTCGGCTCACTGCAAGCTCCGCCTCCCAGGTTCACGCCATTCTCCCGCCTCAGCCTCCGAGTAGCTGGGACTACAGGCGCCCGCCACCACGCCCGGCTAGTTTTTTGTATTTTTAGTAGAGACGGGGTTTCACCATGTTAGCCAGGATGGTCTCGATCTCCTGACCTCGTGATCCACCCGCCTCGGCCTCCCAAAGTGCTGGGATTACAGGCTTGAGCCACCGCGCCCGGCCTACAAGAGTATTAAGAGCTCTGTTTCGGGAACTGGAGGCACAAACTGATAGATATACATTTCATAATAACTAACAACAGCAACAACAACAATTCCTCAAAACACAAAGCCTGGTGCAGTGGCTCATGCCTGTAATCCCGACACTCAAGACCAGCCTGGGCAACATGGCAGAACCCCATCTCTACAAAAAATACAAAAAAATTAGCCTGGTGTGATGGCATATACCTATGTTCTCCCCCACCCAACAAAAACAAAAACAAAAAAAACCAAAAAACAAACAGACCAAAAAAAAAGAAAAACCTGAAACTGTTATTTTGAATGTATTAAGTGCACTTTTTTTGTTGGTTTTTTTTTTTTTTTTTTTTTTTTGAGACAGGGCCTCTGTCACCTAGACTGGAGTGTGGTGGGAGCAATCATGGCTCACTGCAGCCTCAGCCTCCTGAATAGCTGGGACCTCAGGCATGTGTCACTACACCCAGCTAATTTTTTTGGTAATTTTTGTAGAGACAGTGTTTTGCCATGTTGCCCAGGCTGGCCTGGAACTCCTGGGCTCGAGTGATCCTCCCACCTCAGCCTCTCATAGTGCTGGGATTACAGGTGTGCGCCACCACACCTGGCCTTGAATTTTACCATTAAAATGTTCTTTACATATGGTTTTTGGGGGAGAATATATTCTCTGTTCTTAAGGAATGTATAATTTAGTTAAGGACATAAAGTACTGTATATGGATATAAAACGACTCTAAAACAAATGAAACAAGTCAATGAAGCATACCTTCTTCTCGGTTGTCTGGGTCTTGCATGGTCTGATCCTACTCTTATTTTTATGCTACTGCCCATAGAGAACATTCTTCTGTAGTTAGGCAGATTTTATTTTATTTTTCTTGAGATAGAGTCTGGCTCTGTCGCCCAGGCTGCGCAGTGGCGCCATTTCGGCTCACTGCAACCTCCACCTCCTGGGCTCAAGCGATTCTCGTGCCTCAGTCTCCCGAGTAGCTGGGATTACAGGCATGTACCACTATGCCCAGCTAATTTTTGTATTTTTAGTAGAGAAAGGGTTCGCCATGTTGGCCAGGCTGATCCGCCCGCCTCGGCCTCCCAAAGTGCTGGGATTACAGGTGTGAGCCACCGTACCCGGCCATAGGTGATATTCTATAGGAGCCTCAGGAAGAGAACCCCTTCACTGGCTTCACAACTGCAGAGGCCTCACGAGCAAGTAGATTCTCTGTGTCTGCTAGGCCTGGAATCGTTCTCTGCTTTGGTTGAAGCTGGAGACACAAGTCTTTGAGTTCCCCTCTTCCTCACTCCACAAAGTCCATTCCTCTTTCAGAGGAAGCATAAGGGAGTTAATTTGTTTTCAGTTTCCTTACTTATGAGTATGTTGTAATTATGACTTTTTTTTTTTTTTTTGGAGACGAAGTCTTGCTCTGTTGTTCAGGCTAGAGTGCAGTGGTGTGGTCTCCACTCACTGCAACCTCCACCTCCTGGGTTCAAGCGATTCTCCTGCCTCAGCCTGCCGAGTAGCTGGGATTATAGGCGCCTGCCACCACGCCCAGCTAATTTTTGTATTTTTAGTAAAGACAGCGTTTCCCCATCTTGGCCAGGCTAGTCTCGAACTCCTGACCTCGTGATCCACCTGCCTTGGCCTCCCAAAGTGCTGGGATTACAGGTGTGAGCCACCATGCCCAGTCTCATTACTTCTTGAGATTACCTGGAGAGGGCATTATAATTCATTATAACTATAACAAGTCATTATAACTCAAAGCTCTAGAGTTAGATCTATGAAGGTCTGAATCTCCGCTCTTTGATCTTGGGCAAGTTACTTGAGCTGTCTGCATTTCAGGATCCTCCTTCATAAAATGGGTTGAATAACATGGTCATTTTGAGAATTAAATGAGATAATATACAAATTTAGAGCAATACTTGGTATAGAATAAGGACACATACATACACATATGTATAAACTACGTTAGTTAATTTATATACTCCAATTTTGTCACTACTCTCAGCTCTATGCTCAGCTGGTCTTGTGTTGTCTCTTTTTCTTGTCTTCTCAGCTAGATACATTATGTAGATATGCTTATTTAACTGATTAACTTTAAAACATTTTCTGGACCAGGCATGGTGGCTGAAGCCTGTAATCCCAGCACTTTGGAAGACCAAGGCAGGCGGATCACCTGAGGTCAGGAGTTCGAGACCAGTCTGGCCAACATGATGAAACCCCATCTCTAATAAAAATACAAAAATTAGCCAGGTGTGGTGGAGCATGCCTGCAGTCTCAGCTACTCCAGAGGATGAGGCAGGGGAATTGCCTGAACCCGGGAGATGGAGGTTGCAAGGTTGCAGTGAGCTGAGATCACACCACTGCATTCCAGACTAGGCGACAGAGCAAGACTCCGTTTCAAAAAAAAAAAAAAAAAAAAAAATTCTGTTAACTATCCTACTATAGAAGTAGCAGGAATTATAAGACAAAATCACCCAGAATCACTACACTACATCCAGAGACTACCACTGTTAACATTTGGCTGTGCAATTTTCTGGGCTTTAAAAATAGTTTTAAAAATATATATGTGTATATAGTTTATTGTATATACATATAAAATAAACTTATATTGTTGCTGTTCTTCCTTTCTTTTTTTTTTTTTTTTGAGACGGAGTCTCGCTCTGTCGCCCAGGCTGGAGTGCAGTGGCCAGATCTCAGCTCACTGCAAGCTCCGCCTCCCGGGTCCACGCCATTCTCCTGCCTCAGCCTCCCGAGTAGCTGGGACTACAGGCGCCCACCACCTCACCCGGCTAGTTTTTTTTTTTGTATTTTTTAGTAGAGACGGGGTTTCACCATGTTAGCCAGGATGGTCTCGATCTCCTGACCTCATGATCCACCCGTCTCGGCCTCCCAAAGTGCTGGGATTACAGGCTTGAGCCACCGCGCCCGGCCCCTTTTTTTTGTTTTTAGTAGAGTTGGGAGCTTACTCTGTTGGCCAGGCTGGTCTCCAACTCCTGGTCTCAAGTGATCCACCCATCTCAGCTTCCCGAAGCGCTGGGATTACAGGCAGGAGCCACCATGCCCAGCATGTTGTTTTCCTTGAATACCTCTACCACACTATAAACTCCACCAGGGGATAAATCTTGTGATTTTGCTTACCATGTTATCCCATGTATGAGTTATTTTAGCACATGGCTCATAGCAGGTACCTATGACAAAACAGAAAAAAGCAAAGCAAAACAAAACAGAAACCCAAATGTACAACAACAAAAATGAGAAGGAACGAATGACTCCATGTTAATAAACACAAATCGTTAATCACAACATTCTTCCATGTGAACGTGTCAGCTTTGCCAACGAAGCCCCTGTCTTGGAAACTTACTTGTTTCCAATTTGTCTCTATTCTCATATATATATATATAAATATACATATAAGATTTAAAATTTTTAATTTTTTTTAAAAAAGGCACAAAGAATAATATAGCACACATCATTGAACCCAACCACCCAGAACCAACAACTTTTAAGATTTTGACAGCTTTGTTTCCATTTTTTAAATAAAAGAAAGCATTGTAAAGTTGAAGTCTTCATTTCTTTTCTCCGCTCAAGTTCCCTCCTTCCCTCTAATATAAGCAACAGCTGTCATGAATTTGGTGTGTGATATTGCATTCTATGTCTATACTTATATAAAGTATGTGATCATTTTAGGTTCTGTGGGATTTTGATTATTTATAAATATGGTATCACAATGTATATATAGTTCTGCAACTTGTTTTTTTTCACTCCACACTGCTTTTGAATTCTTTCTACCGTCATTTATCCTTTACAACTACAGAGCTAGTTCATTAAGTTAACTACTGTGTATATTCCATCATTTGGATATCTACCTTTTATTTTCCTACCCCTCGACGGGACATTTGGGGTTTTTCTTTTTTTTTTTTTCTTTTTTTTTTTTTTTGAGACGGAGTCTCGCTCTGTCGCCCAGGCTGGAGTGCAGTGGCCGGATCTCAGCTCACTGCAAGCTCCGCCTCTCGGGTTTACGCCATTCTCCTGCCTCAGCCTCCCGAGTAGCTGGGACTACAGGCGCCTGCCACCTCACCCGGCTATTTTTTTTGTATTTTTTAGTAGAGACGGGGTTTCACCGTGTTAGCCAGGATGGTCTCGATCTCCTGACCTCGTGATCCGCCCGTCTCGGCCTCCCAAAGTGCTGGGATTACAGGCTTGAGCCACCGCGCCCGGCCCATTTGGGGTTTTTCTCAATTTTTTCACTACTGTAAACAATGCTGAAATGATCATTGTAACTGCAACATTTTTATTAGGTATTTTATGCACAAATTTTAAAGTCCATTAAATCTATTTTATAATATTTTTCATTCCACATGTGTTTTTAACATTATGTTTACATCTTTGGAGGCAGAGCAGGGGCAGGATCTTTAAACATACAACAAAAAAAGATTAGCAGCCATGTGACTTGGGGTTGGGGTGGAGGAAGTATAGTCAGCTTAAGAGTGGAAACAAGGCCAAGCATGGCGGTGCGCGCCTGTATTCCCAGCTACCCTAGAGGCTGAGGCAGGAGGATGGCTTGCGCCCAGGAGTTCAAGGCTGATGTGGGCTGCAGTAAGTTATGATTGTGCCACTGCACTCCAGCCTGGGCAACGTCTGTAAGAAAAAAAGGAAAAAATGTAGAAAGGTACATAGGTAATGCCAGTAGAGCTCAATTGCAGAATATTGGCTGGAGACTTATTTTGCTCCTAGTACTGTGCAAGATATCTGGGTAGCATACAAGATACTATCAGAAAAAAAAAAAAAAGATACTATCGAAAAATGAAATTGAATTCTAAGCTGCACAATGGTTTCTTTTTTTCTTTTTCTTTTTTTTGCACACTTCTGCTGGCAGGAAGGGATTACAGTTTGATTATCAGAGCCCAAAGAAGAGAGAAAACAGAGATCTGAGAAGATTCCCTGGAAGAGCAGAGGCCTTAAGAGACTGAAAGAGAGGAAGGAGGGGAGGAGGATGGACCAGGGACAGAAGGCTGGGTGAGACTGTCAAAATAGTGCACAGATAATGACCTTTATTACTGTTTCCCGTGAGAGTAAAATTTAAAAATTTCACAAGAGTTTGTCAATTAAAGAGGAAATTGAGTTGACTTTAAAAACTATATTGACCCTCAGCATCACTTGCCACAGATGTAGGTGGTAAGAAGTACGATGTTAGGAGAGCCAGAAGTAGATTGAGTATTTGGCTTCCAGTCTATTATTTCTACTCTGAATCTTTGCACAATCCCTGCTTCTGTCCCTGTACCAGATCCAAAGTCCTCAAATGGATACTGGAGCTGTTCAAAACTCACGACCTCACTTGCTAGTATATATAGTACTATACTATTTCCTACACCAGAAAACACTTATCAGAAACAAAATATACACGGGGAGGGGAGGTTGATTACATTAAATCAGATTAAATTTGGGTGTGCATCAGACGTTCTTTTTTGTTTTTTGAGACGGAGTTTCGCTCGTTGCCCAGGCTGGAGTGCAGTGATGCGATCTCAGCTCACTGCAACCTCCGCCTCCTGGGTTCCAGCGATTCTCCTGCCTCAGTCTCCCGAAGAGCTGGGATTATAGGCATGCGCCACCACGCCTGGCTAATTTTGTATTTTTAGTAGAGACGGGGTTTCTCCATGTTGGTCAGGCTGGTCTCGAACTCCCGACCTCAGGTGATCCGCCCGCCTAAACCTCTCCAAGTGCTGGGATTACAGGCGCGAGCCACCGCTCCTGGCAGACGTTCTTCTTAATTGTTTGATTCCACTGTCCCAGTAGCCGTCTGTCCTTTCCTGCCCCTATTTTTACTGTCCCGCCCCTAGTTGGTAACTTGGTGGATCCTTCAGGCCTGCTTTTTTTTCCCCCCACCAAGACTGGTATGAGATACTTAAGAATAGTGACTTTAACAACAGTTACCAACTTTTAATACAAGTGCAGTCGAGAGGGCAAATACTCAAGTTTGGGGGCGGCTAGCAGAGAGTCAAATAGGTCCGAGAGGCCCCGGCGAGCTACCGCAGGCCAGCAGGGAGGCCGCGGGCAGGTGGCGGTCGAGGCCGGAGGCAGGAAGCGCGGCCGGGCGGGGCTGGGCGGAGCGGCCGCGGAGGAGCAGGGGCCGCAGGCGCCCCGCCCGGGCTGGTATGCGGCCGAGAGTGACGCGGGAGGCGGGGTCACGTGACGCCCGTGGAATGCCAACAATGTAGCGAATGTCCCACTTGGGTCTGCGCTTTGGAACCGCGGCGTGAGCGCCCCGGGAAGATGGAGCAGTCGCCGTCCACGCCACCGCCGCCGCCCGGGGCTCCCCCGTCCCTGCGGGGCCAGCAGCAGCTCCAGCCACCAGTGCCCGGTCTCCCGGCGCGCGAGGCCCGGGAGCCGCGGGCCAGGACGCCCCCGAGGGTGTAGACCGCGCCCCTGGAGGTGAGGGGGCTGGGGGCTGGGGTCGGGGCGGCCGCCGGGCGGGTGGCGAGAGTTTCCGCGAGGCGGTCGAGCCCTGCGGCTCCGCGCACCCACCACGGGGCCGAGGCTCCGGGAAGGGCGCCCGGCGGGGCGGCCGAGGAAGTTTGTCCGGACGGAGCCCTGCGCCCTGCCCCCACGGTCCGCGCCCGCCCGGAGCCGCCCCCGCCCGGCGGCGCGTCGTCCAGGCCGTGCGGAGCCCGCGGAGCCGGTTCCGGAGGAGCCGGGGAAGTTGGAGGCCGGCGTCGGGCGGGGGCAGCGGGGCTGCGCCGCTTTGTTGTGCGGCGGCGGGGGCGGCCGGGATCACGGCGGGGCAGGGGCGGTGCGGGCCGGGGGCGGTGTCCCGGATCCGAAAGGCCGTAGCGCCGGGCGCGCCTCTGCTTCCGCTGTCCCCGGGGGCTCGGCTTTCCACTAGACGCCGGGCCGGGCGCCCTTGACAGCCTCGGGACCCCGGCGTCCGGCTGCGCAGCGGTCCCACGGAGCCGGGGCCGTCCTCTCGGCCGCGCCATCGTCCCACGGGCCAATCAGTCGTTCGGAGCCCGCCCTGTTCGCCCCCGCCGGCCGCCCCGTCGTCCCGCGAGCCGACAGACCCACGGCCGTGCGGCAGCCGAGGCCGCGCCGCCCCTCAGCCCCCGTGGCTGCGCCGCCTCAGCCCCGGCCACACGTTGCCAACCCCGTTCCCCGCGGCCGCGCCGCCAGCCCGCGGGCCAGTCAGCCCCTCGGAGACCTCCGGACCTTGGGGGCGCCGTTCCTCCCGGCCGGCTGCCGCGCCGACTCTGCGAGTTTGCTCACGGTCTTGGCGGGACGCGGCCCGAGCCGCGGGAGCGCTTTCGTGGCCACGCGAGCGGCGGCCGTTGCATAACACGCCATTCCCGTGCCCTAGTTTAGCGACGTGTCGGGGGCTTGGCTTTCTGCTCTGATGCAAGCTCCCCTGCGCTTAGCTCGCAGCCGGACTCCGGAGATGGGGGTTCTGACATCGTTCACATCTTGCCATCGCTGCCCAACTCCAGAAGTTCTGGGGAGCTTTCTCTCGGGCATGGAGTGCGGCCTGGAGCGAACCCGTTTGTAAAGTCCGAGTTTCCAGTGTCCCCAGGGGTGGGAGCGGGGTCGAGGCGAGGAATGGACCCTGAAGAAGGTAAAACCCACCCGACCGGGGCGCCAAGCAGCCGGTAGCAGGGTCCCCAGTGAGCTCGGCGGCTGGCGGCTCTTCTGAGGCCTTTGGATGAGAAATGCTGTTTTGCGAGGATAACTATGAGAGAACTTCACTTTCAGATTTTGTTGACAAAAATTTTGTTGTTGTTGTTTTGAGACAGGATCTCGCTCTGCCTCCCAGGCTGGAGGGCAGTGGCGCGATCTCAGCTCACTGCAACCTTCGTCTCCCGGGTTCAAGCGATTCTCCTGCCTCAGCCTCCCAAGTAGCTGGGACTACAGGCGCCCGCCGCCAGCCCAGATAATTTTGTACTTTTAGTAGAGACGTGTTTCGCCGTGTTGGCCAGGCTGGCCCTCGAACTCCTGACCTCAGGTGATCCACCTGCCTCGGTCTCCCAGAGTGTTGGGATTACAGGCGTGAGCCACCCGCGCCCCACCTGACAAGAATTTTGAACAAGAACTTTCACATTTTCACGCTTCTCTAGGATGGATATGAGTGGTTTTTTGTTGTTGTTTTTTGTTTTTGTTTTTGAGACGGATTCTCGCTCTGTGGCCCAGGCTGGAGTGCTGTGGCCGGATCTCAGCTCACTGCAAGCTCCGCCTCCCGGGTTCCCGCCATTCTCCTGCCTCAGCCTCCCGAGTAGCTGGGACTACAGGCGCCGCCACCTCGCCCGGCTAGTTTTTTGTATTTTTAGTAGAGTCGGGGTTTCACCGTGTTAGCCAGGATGGTCTCGATCTCCTGACCTCGCGATCCGCCGACCTCTCAAAATGCTGGGATTATAGGCGAGAGCCACCGCGCCCGGCCAAGAGTGTTTTTAATGTAATAGCATTAAAAAAATTATTTCACCTTGGCCGGGCGCGGTGGCTCAAGCCTGTAATCCCAGCACTTTGGGAGGCCGAGACGGGNATTAATAGCTGAACAGCTCTTTTCACAAAGTATTCAACAAATATGTACATTTTCAGAGGAAAGTTTGCCCATATTTTAATAACAAACAAATATACTGAAATTTGAATGCGAAATCACAAAATGTGTGTGATCTTACACAACTGTTCTGCTTAAAATTTTAACTTAGAAGATGAGGGGCCTTCCCTTAATCATGGAAAAAGTAACTCATGGCTGATTATTGGGAAATTTGTACTAAATCTTGTATATTTTTGGTAAGCTGCTTTGTATGTTTTAAGTTTTTTTTTTTCTGAAATAACCGTTGTAATAAGGTAGTAACAGAAAAAAAATTCCAAAATGAGAATGTATAAACTGTTTATGACGTCTATTTAATTAGCAAGATGTGTTATTCAGTGTCTTACAAAATTTTGTCTCATGCAGGTATAGAAGGCACTGAATGTAATAATAATAATAGAATAATGAATATACCGGCATTCCTTTGAAAATAAGTTGGTGAACATTTAATAACTTTCCAAATCTCAGGCAGGCAGTTTAAGGTATCTGAGCAGAGGCTATCCTGTCTTGCAAAATTACCAAGGTGAATTACTAGAATCAATGAATTATAGAACTGGAAGGGATTCTTCTGGCTTCTTCATCGAGTTTGAAATAGTTTAAATACTGTAAATTGGAGCCGTACATGTTCCTTAGCAAATCACAGGGTTGGTGGGAGGGGAATGCTTTTACAATAAGATTCCTTGTTATTTTAAATACTGTGTTGTAAATAGCCAGCCCTGGGCTCCTAAACTCCACCGAGGGGCGGGGTAGGATGGGAGTTGAAGCTGATAAATTGACCATAAACAGAGGAAGGATTTTGGGAAGCTGGGTTTAGGGGAGAGGTGTTCTTTGTATTGGAAAAACCATACCAACACCAGTTTTGAAAAGCTGCTTTTATATTTTTTTAAAATCATGTGAAACTTCTAAACAGTATTTCTTACTGACTTTTTAAAAACGGCGTGAAGAAATACAGAAGATAAATTCAAATGCATTGACTCTGTCTTGACTAAATCTGTTCTAAAAAGTACCGAAATATTCTGATGAACAGAAAGACGGGTAAGGCTTGATTGAAGTGACTGACCTCTAGCTCTAAACATTCTCGGAATCTTCTTTTAAAAAGTCTATTGCTTAGTAATTCCTCTAGAAGGAATTGGCCTTCAAATTACACAAGTCCGGGGCATTGTTCCCATTGTACACTAGGTCACTGCTGCTCTCTGTAATGGGCTTTATTACGTAGAGTGCCCTGTGATGGCCCCAGTGTGAGGGCAGCCCTGCTTGGGCTATTCGTTTCACTGTTAGTCAGCTGTTCGCTCAGTATTTTTAAGGCTGATGTTACGTGGTTATTAGTTATATTTTGAAAGTATGAAGAAAGCAAGGTAATACTGGAAATAAAGACATTGGTTATGATGTTAAAATTAGAATGGAAATTTGGCATTGTTTAATGTTTGCCATTCACCCTGGGAAGACTTTGTTAGTTATCATCTAGACCATGTCAAGTTAATTGTGACAAGTGTTTTAAGTTAATTCACAAATCCTTTTTGTTTGTGTGACAATATGTGACATACATGGGAATTTTTCTGGGAGGAAAATGAAAAAATCCCGTATTTTGTAGCCGTGGTTTGTATTTCTTATTAACAGTGATTGTTAGAATCTTGTGGCGTAGTTTAGATCCTAGAGACCCTTGATCAGTTAGGATGGTAAGGATCTTAAGAATGTAAGCTGGATTTTGAAAGGAGTGGGCCTCTGGAATAGTGAGCCTGGCTGCCTCTAGGCAGTTATCTTGAGCAGGAATGCTAAGGGCCAACATGGTTCATTACTAGTTAACTCCATTCTTCCTCGGGAGTCTCACTCCTATTTTCTCATTAAATGTACCCGCACGACACCTGCCCCCTCCCCAACATTTTTTGGCTCTTGTGTTCATCTTTCTCTCCCACATTTGAACCTTTTCATGGGAAGTTCCATCCTCCGAGAATAGCTTCACACTTTCTCCATCACATCCTAGCCCTTCAGCCTTTCTGATTTTGGTGACATATCCCTTTCTCTAAGATACCTTCTCCAAAGAATCTCAACACCTTCCTGAAGAATTGTGCCCCTCCATGGAAGTAGGCAGGGATTCTTTGGGCAGTCACAGTATTTATTACTTAAGTCCATAGCCGTGATTTTCAAATGGGAGGGGTGTTCTAACTCCCTGGCTGGAGCATATCCAAAACTTGGAGGGGGACAGAGGAGGCAAGGCTTTCTTAACGATTGAGAACCCCCGCTGGCCTATGAACTTGAATGTAAGATGGCCCATCCTGCTGGGTCGCTTGCTATTAGGAATGCTGCAAAGAACTAATAATGTATCTGCAACTTGGTCACTCCGTTGAGATATCTTCAGTACAGACTTATATAGCTCAGTTTTTTTATGCCATTTGTATTTGCATAATGAATATCATAAAAATATCATGTACAAAGCTGTCTAATAGAGAATGTGATGGTGTCTTTTTCCCCTAGACTGTAAGCTTATGTAGAAGTGAGACCCTGGCTGGGCATGGTGGCTCATGCCCGTAATTCCAGCACTTTGGGAGGCCGAGCCAGGTGGATCGCTTGAGTCCAGGAATTCTAGATGAGCTTGGGCAACATGGCGAAACCCCATCTCATGGTAAAACTTCCCCTCAGATCTTGTCACTGCACTCCAGCCTGGGCAACCAGAGTAAGACCCTGCCCCCACCGCCCCTCCAAAAAAAAATAGACCCTATTCTACCTGGGTGAGACCTCATAGTGTCCAGCACAATGCTCAGGGCACATATGGCAATGCCAAACCCTCTGAGGCCTTGTGATGACGCTGCTATTGGAGAGTGGGAATTCTTCTAAAGTGTGTTTTCCTAGATCCCCAAAGGAATGCAATCACTGCCTTCTTCAAAGACCCTCATTATGAGAGGTAGCCTGTGGCTTCCTGGCCTGGACAGTGCTGGAGTGGCACATCCACATAGTGGTTTATGATTCTGACATTTAGCATCTGGCTGGAGGCCTGGCCCGTCTGCCTGATTTAGTTTCAGCTTTGCTAGTTAATTATAGTAGGGATATGATTTAAATAATAGCTGGAATTTTAGGTCCAAGAAATCCTGCTTCAGAAAATGCCAACGTGTGTCATTAGTGCCGGTCCCATGAGGCATTGGTTTGGTTGGTTCCTTGGTTGGTGCTTGATGTGTGTTTGGCAGCCAGTGTGGGTTTGTGAAGCACTAGGATAAATTAGAATAAAAATTCTTGAACATCTGATAGCGTTTTCCAGGATTGGATTGCGGGTTGGAATTGAGTTTGGAAGGACCAAATTAAAGGCATGCTTAAAATTTTGCTCTCACATTGTTTACACAGGTCACCTATATTAAGCATGGGATTTAGTAGTTGTCTCAGCTTTGGATTTAGAGAATGAGGTGTTTTTGTTTTGTGAGTTGTTACAGTTTTAAAATTTGTGTTTGTGGTTTCTTATTTAAAGTATGTTTAAATCAATTGGTGATGCCAAAGAAATTTCCAAAGTTAGATTTACTTTGCTTGATATCCCCATTTTTTAAAGTCCACATCCATGAGGATCATATTTATAAAACTCTTGGTGAAAGAAAAATTTCCCATATGTGAAGTCTCATTAAAATGGGATAGTAGTATGTCAGAGTTGTTCATTTCCAGCTGCAGTCTTGACTGATGAGTATTCTCATGAAAATTCTTTCAAAAGTTCATAATTTGGTCATGAAATCAACTGTCTTCAAACTAAAGCTTAAAATACACAGTCTCAAGCTGAAAAAAATACTTTCATTCTTTATGAAACTGAAGGAAAGTTTCATCGTTTCTAAAGTACTGAGGCAAGAACACAGTTTATCCGTAGGTACTATTTTGCGTGTTCACTGAAGACAAGGACAGCCCCTGTGGTATTCCTGGACTAGTGCCTCACTGTGGTGGGAGATGGAGAAAAAATCAGAACAGGGTGTGGGGCCCTCCCCCTACCTCCGTACCAAACAACACCAGGTGGTAGGTTTAGGGATGTCACTGAATAATCCTCTCAACCTTTTTGTATGATTGAAATTTTTCATAAGCAGATGTTGAGGGGGGAATGGAAAAGGAAAGAAAAACCAGGACTCCTGATCTGGCTTCTGTTTAAGGGCACAGTCACTTAGTATTTCTTAGCTCAGGTATAAATAGACATCGACATAGAAGTGTCCAGACTGGACCACCCTGGTTGATTTTATTATTTGAATGTTTGGGGCACCCACAGATGCTTAACACCCCAAGTGTCTCTAGGAGCGCAGCTCTGCTGTGAGTCAGTGTCTGTGTGGTGGAGGGCCAGTGGGGTGGGGAGGTGCAGCTGCCCTGGGGTTTGGACTTCGTGTGGAGACTTTGCCCTGCTATGTCCTACCCAGTCCCTAGGTCCAGTCTTCTCATTGTGTAGCTATGTTTATTTATTTATTTGTTTGTTTGTTTTTGAGATGGAGACCCGCTCTGTTGCCCAGGCTGGAGTGCAGTGGAATGACCTTGGCTCACTGCAACCCCCGCCTCCGCGGTTCGAGCGATTTCCAGCTAAGTTTTGCATTTTTAGTAGAGGGGGATTTTGCCATGTTGGGCACGCTGGTCTTGAACTCCTGACCTCAAGTGATCTGCCTGTCTCTGGGTCCCAAAGTGCTAGGATTATAGGCGTGAGCCACTATGCCCAGCCATGTAGCTATGTTTAAAAAGGGAGCTGTTGTTCAAACGAGTTTGCTAAACAGGAGTAGTTAGGAGACATTTTTCCCCATTTTTAAAATTGAGGAAAAATATACATACTATTTATCCTTTTAACCATTCATAAGTATACAGTTCAGTTAAGTGGCATTAAATGCATCATTACTGCAAACATCACCACTGTCTATATATAAGACTTTTTCATCATCCCAAACAAAAACTGTACCCCTTAAATAAAAATTCCCTGTTCACCTTGCTTTTGGTAATCTCTCTTCTTTCTGTCTCTATGAATTTGCATACTGGAGGTAACTCACATAACTGGAATCATACAATATTTCCTTTTTGTGTTTGGCATATTTCACTTAGCAAAATGTTCTTGAAGTTCATCTTTATTGTTGCATATGACAGGATTTCCTTCCTTTTTATAGCTGAATAATATACCATAGTCCTGCGACTTGTTCTATGAAGCTCCCTCGGGCACATTTCATTTAGACCTGCATGTTAAACTTCAGAGAAGGCACTGCTGTTGATTGAGGCTTCGTTCTCCTCATCACCTTAGACCTTTGGGGTGACACTGGCAGGCTTTGTCCTCATTGTGGAACTGAGGATGCAGACTCGGTGCTAAGTGACTACCTGTGTCTTTCAACAGATGTTGCATAGGCCTGTGTGCACATGCCCGGGAGTAGATGGGGGTAAACCAAACAGGATGCTCCTGCCCTCATGGTGCTATCGGTTTCTTCAAGAGGAAGACACCAGCCAGTGATGGTGCTGTGGGAAGGGCTGGGAGTGAACATGTGTGGTCCCTTAGATTGGGGAGGTCAGGAAGGTCCTTCTGTGGGAGGGTCCTAGGCTGAGGTTCTAGGAGTAGGAGTGAGCCAGGCGGGTTGGGTTGGGCTTTGCTTTGCTTTGCTTTGCCTTTTTTTTTTTTTTTTGGAGGCAGAGTCTCACTCTGTTGCCAGACTGGAGTGCAGTGGCATGATCTCGGCTCACTGCATTCTCCGCCTCCTGGGTTCAAGCAATTCTCCTGCCTCAGCCTCCTGAGTAGTCGTGTGCCACCACGCCCAGCTAATTTTTGTGTATTTAGTAGAGGTGGGGTTTCACCATGTTGGCCAGGATTGTCTCCATCTCCTGACCTTGTGATCTGCCCGCCTCAGCCTCCCAAAGTGCTGGGATTACAGGCGTGAGCCATCGTGCCTGGCCCAGGGTTAGAGTTTTCTAGCTGAGAGAAAGGTTTTGCAAGGTGGGGAGGACAGGATGCGTTGGTGTGTTTGACATGCACAGGATCACAGAGTCAACCCAGACCTGGCGTTTGAGCTGCGGTCAGCATCTTGAGGCTCAGACGCTACTCAGAACTGAGCAACCTGGCGCCTGGCTGCAGGCACATTTCGGAGAGGAATGACTTAAGCTTTTCTTCTCTGTGCTTTTCTATCTTTACAGTTAAAAGAAAGCTACTTTAACTTTCTTTTTTTTTTTTTAGCCAACACAGACATTATTGAACTGACCTCTATTTACTGCTTCACATTAATTTTCATGTAATTTTATTTTCTTAAGTACAAGCAACTCATTAAATTAAAAAATGTTCAGTTTAACACTGTCTCTATTTTTCCAGTATGTAGACAGACAGACACACACACACTCTCTCTCTCTCAGTCCTTCATTAAGACAATGACTGATAATTTTTGTCTTTTTTTTTTTTTTTTTTTTTGAGACGGAGTCTTGCTCTGTCGCCCAGGCTGGAGTACAGTGGCCGGATCTCAGCTCACTGCAAGCTCCGCCTCCCGGGTTCACGCCATTCTCCTGCCTCAGCCTCCCGAGTAGCTGGGACCACAGGTGCCCGCCACCTCGCCCAGCTAGTTTTTTTGTATTTTTTAGTAGAGACGGGGTTTCACCGTGTTAGCCAGGATGGTCTCGATCTCCTGACCTCGTGATCCGCCCGTCTCGGCCTCCCAAAGTGCTGGGATTACAGGCTTGAGCCACCGCGCCCGGCCAATTTTTGTCTTAAAAGGAAGAGTTATCACCCCCGATCTACATTCTATGTTCTATATTCTTGCCTTATTTTCCTCTTCCCCTGCTCCTTTAACTTTCTAAGCATCATTCTCAAACACTGATTTAAAGAGGAGTCACTTGGCTGGGCGCGGTAGCCTGCGCCTGTTATCCCAGCACTTTGGGAGGCTGAACCAGGTGGATCACTTGAGATTAGGAGTTCGAGACCAGCCTGGGCAACAGGGTGAAACCTCGTCTCTGCTAAAAATACAAACATTAACCGGGTGTGGTGGTGCACGCCTGTAATCTCAGTTACTCAGATGGCTGAGGCACAAGAATCGCTTGAACCTGGGAGGTGGAGGTTGCAATGAGCTGAGATTGAGCCACTGCACTCCAGTCTAGGTGACAGAGTGAGACTCTCTCAAAAAAAAAAATTAAAATATAAAAAGGAGTCACTTGGAGCAAGCATGGAATACCTGTTTCTGTGTTCACTTTGGTAATTTTTCCGTGCTCTTAGCTCCTGGCCTTATTAAACCTTTTTTGTCTAACTTATCATAAATCCTTAATTAGTAATGGTGATAATTGATCAGCGTGTCATGCATTACAGATTGAGCCTGCTGTCACGCACAGCACACTGTGATCCTCAGGGCAAGCCTGTCAGGTAGACAGTAGCGGGCATTAGACCCTTGGTACCGTGCTGGAGCTTGAAACTCAGCAAGGTTAAGTGACAGGCTCAGACCACACCATCAGTGCCAGAGCTGGGGAAGGACCTGGGCCTCCCACCTCCAGCCACTTCTTTAACACTGCACACCCAGTCCTTAGTGAGCTTCCCCACCCTGTGCTTTTTTTTTTTTTTTTTTGAGACGGAGTCTCGCTCTGCCGCCCAGGCTGGAGTGCAGTGGCCGGATCTCAGCTCACTGCAAGCTCCGCCTCCCGGGTTCACGCCATTCTCCTGCCTCAGCCTCCCGAGTAGCTGGGACTACAGGCGCCCGCCACCTCGCCCGGCTAGTTTTCTGTATTTTTTAGTAGAGACGGGGTTTCACCGTGTCGGCCAGGATGGTCTCGATCTCCTGACCTCGTGATCCGCCCGTCTCGGCCTCCCAAAGTGCTGGGATTACAGGCGTGAGCCACCACGCCCGGCCCACCCTGTGCTTTTTAAACAGGGTCTCGCTCTGACTCCCAGGCTGGAGTGCAATAGTGCGACCTTGACTCATTGCAGCCTCTACCTCCTGGGTTTAAGTGATTCTACCATCTAAACCTCCTGAGGAGCTGGGACCATAGGTGTGCCTCTACACCTGGCTAATTATTTAATTACTTTTAGAAACGCCATCTCCCTGTGTTGCCCAGGTTGGTCTCCAGTTCCTTGGCTCAAGCAGTCCTCCCGCCTTGGCCTCCCAAAGTGCTAGGATTACATGTGTGAGCCACTGAACCCAGCCTGCCCTGTGCTTTTTCACCTTTGGTCACTGCCCTCCTCCTCCACCACTGATGCTGCTCTCCTGGTGGGCCGCATTGTCCAGACAGGTGAGGTTTCCTGGCTCAGAGAATGGCACCACCACTGGCCCCAGTTTTCAAACCAGAAACTTGGGCTCATCTTTCATATCAGTCCTTTCCATTGAGCATCACTTACTCCTGTGAGTTCTACCTCTTAGTGCTATGGAATGCACCCACTTTTCTTTCTTTCTTTTTTTTTTTTTTTTTTGAGACGGAGTCTTGCTCTGTCCCCCTGGCTGGAGTGCAGTGGCGCGATCTCGGCTCACTGCAAGCTCCGCCTCCCGGGTTCCTGCCATTCTCCTGCCTCAGCCTCCCAAGTAGCTGGGACTACAGGCACCTGCCACCGCGCCCGGCTAATTTTTTGTATTTTTAGTAGAGACGGGGTTTCACCATGGTCTCGATCTCCTGACCTTGTGATCCGCCCGCCTCGGCCTCCCAAAGTGCTGGGATTACAGGCGTGAGCCACCGCGCCCGGCCCTTTTTTTTTTTTTATTTGAGAAGGAGTCTCGCTCTGTCACCCAGGCTGGAGTGCAGTGGCGCAATCTTGGCTCACTGCAAGCTCCGCCTCCCAGGTTCACACTATTCTCCTGCCTCAGCCTCCCAAGTAGCTGGGGCTACAGGCGCCCACCACCAAGCCCCGCTAATTTTTTGTATTTTTAGTAGAGACAGGGTTTCACCGTGTTAGCCAGGATGGTCCCGATCTCCTGACCTCGTGATCCGCCCGTCTCGGCCTCCCAAAGTGCTGGGATTACAGGCGTGAGCCACCGCGCCCGGCCAAATGCACCCACTTTTCTCTGTCCTGTAACTACTCTCTGTTTCAGATCCCCATAATTCTTTGGGCAAACTTCCATTATGACACATGGTATAGCGTATTTATATAATTGATTTTCTCCTGCCTTCTCATCTTGAGCTATGAGCTCCTTAAAGTCAGAGGCGAATCAGTCTTTCTGCATCCTGAGGACCAAGTAACAGGAACACCTTGTGTGGGTGTTCAGGTGGTGCACTGCTCAAGGGCCCTGCATATAAGAGGGCTTGTCTCATGTCACATGTATACAGATTTATATGAGGGCATGTGCAATCTACTTGGAGACTTTTAGCCACTCACAGAAGACCTGGGTGATAGTAGAGACTCACCTCCCTGACACAGCATATGTGTCACACATCTTCTAGAGCGCACACATGATCACCCTTGTACTAAGACTGTTTCTTTCTCTCCTATGCCTCAAGGGTCCTGTTCCCGCCCCCCATTTGACTCAGCCTTTTCCCGCCCCCCTCACGTGGCTGTGGTATCAAGGCGTGTCTATGCGTGGGCCAGGGCCTCTGCCCACCAGGCTCCGGAAAGCTCCCCAGGGAAAATTGTTGGTACTGTACAATAGTAACAAAAAACTTCTTGGGGAAGGGGTGCCTTTTTACAGTCTCTTCAGGGGCTCTGCCAGTCACTCTTCAGCAAGTGTTTTTACTGGGAAGTATTTGGCACAGCGGTGGAAGCAAGGCCTTGAGCTGGGCACCCACGCTGCAGCTCCTCACAGCTCTGGGCCTGGAGCCATGGCAGCCTGAGTGGCAGCGGCGCCATTTATAATAGCCCAGACCAGGAGCACCCTAAACGTCCATTAGGTAGAATGGATGCATAAGTTATGGTGTATTTGTACAAGGGGATATTACTCAGCAGTGACAACTGACAGGCTTCTGCTATACACCACGTGTATGAATATGTGTTGAACGAAATGTGCTGAACTGCAGAGTAGAGATTGCATAATTCCTTGGGTATACGGTTCAAAAACTGGTCAGACTAATCCTTGGTGTTAGATGTCACGAAGGTGTCTCCCCTCGAGTGTTCCCCTTGGTCTGTGGGGGCCAGGGCTTGTGGGGTTGTGATGATACACTTCTTGATCTGGACGCTGTTTACAAGAGTGTGTTCTCTCGGTGAACATTTGTTAAAAAATATATGTTAAATAAGTGGATTGCCCCTGCCTCCTCCACCCCCAAGAGCCTTACTGTTCCTCCTGGCTTTCAGCGGCTTCCGTTCTATTTATTTGTTTGTTTGTTTCTTTGACAGAGTCTCCCTCTGTCACCCAGACTGGAGTGCAGTGGCGCGATCTCAGCTCACTGCAAACTCCGCCTCCTGGGTTCAAGGGATGCTCCTGCCTCAGCCTCCTGAGTAGCTGGACTACAGGGGTGTGCCGCCACACTTGGCTAATTTTTGTATTTTTAGTAGAGACAGGGTTTCACTATGTTGGCCAGGCTGGTCTCAAACTCCTGACCTGAAGTGATCTGCCCACCTCGGCGTCCGAAAGAGCTGGGATTATAGGCGTGAGCCACAGCGCCCGGCCAGCTTCCCTTCTTTAGAGCAGATTTCAGAGAGAGCTTTCCAGCCTCAGAGTCAACCAGGACCTCCTTCAGCCACCCCCAGCTCCCTTCTGTCTGCTCGTGTGATGGGGGAGAGGACATCCCTGCATCCTGGCTTTAACATGGAACTTTCTCATGGTTCTTTTTCTTCAGTCTGGATTGTCTCTTGTGGCTCTTGCCCTTTCATAGCTGAGTGGAAAGCAGCTTGCCCCTTCTGTGCCGTGCTAATATCACTGCTGGTAAAAAGAGACATATCACAGATGGCTGCTCCTCTAAGGAATGTGAGTGAGCTGGGAGGGCCTTCAGCCATCCACTCACCTGGTAGCTCCATTTCATGGCTGAGCAGGCAGGCCATTGGCTGGGCAAATGCCCCATATGCCGATGCCAGCATCCCCTCCCCACCACCCCGCATCTGTGCCTTTCATTCCAGACCTGAAACCCCTTCCCCTTGCTCCCCGGGGCTGCTGCTCCTCACCCAGGAAGTGCTGCACTTGTCCGTTCTAGCCCACCTTCCACTCAGGCCGTGTCACTCGTTAGCTGAACCATAGACAGTGGCTGCCCATCCTCTGCACTGAGTCCAGACTCAACATGGCCGCGAATTGAGCCTCTGGGGACTTCTATGGTTTCATCCCACAGGCCCCCCAACCCTTCCCGCCTCCCCCTACCCCCCAGTCCTTTGACCTCCTGTATCTCCAGGAAGAGCCTGAACTGCACAGACCTGAACGTGGTAGGTGGAGCCTAAAGGCTTCTTTGCATATGCTGTTCCCTCTAGCTGGATTTCCATTCCTCCTGACACTCAGGTCTAATTATTTCTACCTTAGAGCTCTTTCTTTTTTATTCTCCAGGTATCTCTCTTTTTTTGAAGCTGTTTATTTGCCTGCCTCACCCCAGCATTCACTTGACAGTAAACTTGCTGAAGCCGAGATTTTGTTTTCATTTATCCTATCAGTGCCTGAGATTCAGTAAGTTTTTTTTGTTTTTGTTTATTTATTTATTTTTTTGAGACGGAGTTTCACTCTTGTTGCCCAGGCTGGAGTGCAATGGTGCGATCTCGGCTCACTGCAACCCCTGCCTCCCTGGTTCAAGTGATTCTCCTGCCTCAGCCTCCCTGAGTATCTGGAATCATAGGCACCTGCCACCATGCCTGGCTAATTTTTTTATTTTTAGTTAGTAGAGACAGGGTTTCACTATTGCCAGGCTGGTCTCAAACTCCTGACCTCAGGTGATCCGCCCGCCTTGGCCTCCCCAAGTGGCTGGGGTTACAGGCGTGAGCCACCACGCCCAGCCTTGAGTAGGTATTTAATAAATGTTTGTAGGGTAGATAGAGGGTGGATGGGCTAGATGAGTAGATGGCCGAGTGAATGTTCTGGACGTGAAGAAACTCTCCGCATATTGTCAGGCCCTCTCTTGCATTGATCGTTCTTGTGAAGATAGTATGGCTGTGTTTTCTCTATTTTAGTTTTCAAAGAAAGGGAAGAAAACTAAAGATTGGAAACAAAGTGATTTGTGTGAATTCCTATAGGAATTCCGAGTCACTCCTAGCATCCTGCATACTGCTTGGCATCACGTTGAGAACCTCTCCGTTTTTGTTGGAATGTGAAGCTATGGTTTTACAAAGTTAGGTATTTCAAAAGAGATGCTTAGAGCACAAAGTCACTGAAATGAGTGTGGCTGCAATATGCCCCATTTTACACCAATTAAGCAGAGCTCTAGGCTTCTGGTATGTGGCCAGTACAGGCCCCAGGGGATCTGGGCTGTACCTGGATCTAATAGCTCGATATCTGCACAGTCTTAACACAGTCATTTTAGTGACTTTACTATATTATATTGTGTATTAAAATAAAGATTTCATGTTGAGAAATTTGTTTAGTCTCTCTTTTACCTTCTAAATGGAATCCTCTCACAATTACATTGAGAAAGGGGATAGTTAAAATGCTTACAATCCCCTTCCCATTTAAGCAAGGACTAGTAATTCAAATGTCATCTCTTAGTGTTTGCTATTGCGTATGGTTGTATGATAGATCTATGTAGATAAACTCTTTGAGCTGCACCTGACACGTAGTAAGGGTGGGTGAATGTTAGCTATCCTTTTTTTTTTATCCGCTTGAAAAAGTCTGTGAAGCTGGGTCACGGTTTACAGTTACAAAGTTCCTTACGTAAGCTGAGCATCCAGATCCCTCTGCCCATCCCCGTTTAAAGGGTACTCTTTTTGGATCAGTTGTTCTTCATTTTATTAGAACTCAAAATGATTATCCTTCGAAATCTGCTTATTGAGTTCTGTGGAGTAAGGGGATTGGGTGAGGGAAGGGGCAGCCACTAAGGGCTTTGGCACGGTGTGGGGTGCTGGCTCTGCCTTTCCCACCAGCGGGCACCTTGCCTGAGCGAGGGCAGCTGGTTAGATAAACAGTCGCCACGGGGTGAAGAATAGGGAGGGTGTTGTGTGTCCCAAGTACCGCAGGACCTGGTACCCTTGTCATCTGACCCGGTGCTCACCACTGTCCTAAGCATCTGTCCCTATTACATAGCAGGGAGTGTGGGGCTGAGGGAGGCCAAGGGACTGGTTCAGGGTCACCCAGCCTTGTGACAAGAGACCTGTGCTGGCTGCTGAGGTCAACTCAGATCAACTTGGGCTGGATTTTGCTTTCTGAATCAAAGAACAGCAGAGTAGGCCGTGCACTAGGCCTGGAGTAGGTAGAATTTACTCTTGGAAAGTGCCTTTGTGACATCACATTCCGCATAACAAGGCCATTTCCATGCTGAAGTCGTAGTTCTGGACTCATAACTCTTATCCACATGATCATTGGACGTTCGTGTGGCCATAGTGCACTCTGAGAAGTTTCCTACATGCTGTTACCAGTCCCCTTCCATGTCAGTATCAGTTGCTACAAGAAAGAAATTTTAATTTTACTATTTAGGTCCAAATGCTGGTAAGTGGCCACCTTGTAAAAAATCAAGGAAGTAGTTACCTTCAAAGTCTCATGATGTGTGTGTGAAAACTGCAGTTGAAACATTTGCAACATAGGACTCTTTTAAGGTGACAGACTTTGGGGTGTCTTTTAGGAAATTGGGAGGGTTTTATAAGGAGAAGTTCAGAAAGTTTTCTAAAAAGATATGGAAGGACCACATCTCATGTGAAGGGAGAGGTTAGTAAAGCCATGGGGATGAAGGACAAGGAGTTGATTGGTTATTAGGAACAAGCCAGAAATCCAAGATCCCATGTAGAACATTTAACTCTAAATACTCCTCAAGCTGTGGGTTTCAAAATAAAATTTTATTATAATGAAATGTTTTAAATGAGCTGTCAGTTGTTGATACTACTGTTCTTGCCCTGAGTTGAATATTTATAGCGATTTACTTTGTTGCAGATTACGTATTACAGGAAACATTTTGGGACAGCCCTAGATGTCATGTGCTCTAACCATGGTTGAACAGTATTTTTGTCATTTCTGAGAGGTGATGCGTTCTGTCTTTTCTTTCCAAGTGGTATATGTCCGCGATCACTGTTCGTTTCTGAAAAATAGCATTAACATTGTGTGAAAACGACAAATGAACATTTCTCTCCCATTTATTTTCTTTTTCAGAGAGTGATGATCTTCAAAATGAAGACTTTGGAAAATTTTAGGTTCTCCATAGGAACCACAAAAATTGAAGGAAAGAACATTTTCAAAAGGAAATTATTTTGAAAGTATGTTTACAACAAACTGATACTATTGACAGTTTTTTTTAAAAAAATAATAAAACACTTTAAGAAGATTGTATTTATGGTAAAAGGAAACTGGACTAACAATGAGGCCAAAGACTTTTCCTGCCACAACTTACTCTGGAAATAGCCGGCAGCGACTGCAGGAGATCCGTGAGGGGTTAAAGCAGCCATCCAAGTCTTCGGCTCAGGGGCTACCTGTGGGCCCAAACAGTGACACTTCCCTGGATGCCAAAGTCCTGGGGAGCAAAGATGCCGCCAGACAGCAGCAGCAGATGAGAGCCACCCCAAAGTTCGGACCTTATCAGAAAGCCTTGAGGGAAATCAGATATTCCTTGTTGCCTTTTGCTAATGAATCAGGCACCTCTGCAGCTGCAGAAGTGAACCGGCAAATGCTGCAGGAACTGGTGAACGCAGGATGCGACCAGGTGGGTACAGGCCTCCACAAGGCCGTGTGCAGAGGCAGCTGTGGGACAGCTGGGGCAGTCAGAATGGTCTGGCAACTACTTGAAGGCTTTGAATTGGTTACTACTTATACAAGTGTTTCTAGGTTAAAAATCCAAGGCCGTTTTAACACATAATTGAACTCACAATGGAAGGTTCTCTACCTTCTCTCTCTGAAAGGGTCTTTTGAGCTGCTTTTCCTTTTCAGGCAAGATCCAGAAGTTGCTGAGGTCTCCTGAAATTGTAACGTGTATTTTTCTGTTCTGTTCTTGTGGAGATGAAAAGGGCTTTCATGCTTAGCCCCCTTTTTTTTGGTGTTTATTCGGGTTATTCTGAGCTGTCGTGGAAAGAGACTGGCTTCCCTTTTCTTGTTTTGGTTTGTGCATTTTTTTTTCTTCTAGAAATGGGAGGGTTGAGCAACATGCATTGGGTATTCTCTGACTCAGTTTTCTCCTATTTAAAAAAATAGTGTATGTGCTGTCACAGGGGGTGTAAGTATTAACATGTTCAGTAAATGAGAAAAAACTAGAAAGAAAAAGCTTGAGAAATCGTCAGAATTGTGGCAACACAGTCTCACGTTTTAGTTGTTTAGGATTAAAGGATACATTAGTGGAGGTGGCACCAGTTTGTACGTTAATACACAACTTACAGCAATGAGTGTGGTGACTCACACCTGTAATCCCAGCACTTTGGGAGGCCAGACAAGAAGATCACTTGAGGCCAGGAGTTTGAGACCAGCCTGGACAATATAGCGAGACTCCCTGTCTCTACAAAAAATAAAAAGCTGGACGTGGTGGTGTGCACCTGTAGTCCCAACTACTTGGGATGCTGAGGCAGGCGGGATCGCTTGAGCCTAGGAGTTTGAGGCTGCGGTGAGCTGTGATAGCCACTGCACTCCAAGCCTGGTTAACGGAGCGAGACGCTATCTCTATTTAAAACACACACACACACACACACCCCTACACCTCATAGCCATACATTTATGATCTCTTAGCCGTTCATACGCCTGAATAAAATCCAAGTTCAGGGACAGGACCATATAAAATGGAACTAGTGTCCAACCAGGTAAAAATGTAATTAGTGAAATGTAACAGGTAAAAACATAATTGCATTATGAAATGATTCATGAAAGCTAGTGCTTTATTACAATCTGTCATCTTAAAAATTATAGTTGCATGAAGCAGAAATAAGCTAAGTATTTTTGGTGCCTTGGAAAAGTAGTAAGATTTCATGCTCAAAGCATGTTAGGATGGCCCAAGCACTGCTGGTTTCTTAGAAATAACCTGATTACATACTCCTGGTGTTGCAGTCGTAGGAAAAGGCTAACAGTGTTATTTGTTATTTCCAAAACCAATCTCAATCCTCTTGTAGTTTATTACCGTAGACCTTACATTTCTCAGAGGAGATGTTTGTGAAATGAATCCTGCTGTTTTGTAGGGGGCTTCCTCGATACTTTGGGCCATACTGGGATTAACTTGTATATAGTGAGCGTTGTTACGTTGAGCTGCTTTGATAAAGCACAGGGTTGTGAGTTATGTGGTGCAGAGTGTTTCAGCAGTGAAGCTGACAGCAAAGCCACAGCCATTCTCATTGTGAAAGCATGAAGTTAAATATGCTGCCAAGCACCATCCCTTGACGTACAGAACTCAGCAGTTTTGAAAGCAGGAAAGGAGCAGTCCTGGGGAAATCTGGAGTAAGATTGCAGAGAAATTTCGGGCCAACAGCAGGGCTTAAAATCTCCTGTAAATCACTTGCAGACAAAGGAGGCAAGCGGAGCCCCTGTGTTCTTTGCAGTTGTGTTTCAGCTGTGAGAAAAAGAAACAAGTCAAGCAAATAATCCCAAATGCAGGTGGGATCTTATTAGGTAAAATCCATTAGTGATAATTATAGTGCAAGAAGTAATAAAGCCAGGGCTGTTTGCAATACAGAAACACACAAATACAATAAAAGTAAGGATCATGACACCGATGAAGTTTCCATCAGCATTTAATTTATGTTAATTGCTAGCAGAAAGGCCTCCATTTACCATATTTAATGCCCTTGAAATAATTCAGTCAGTTTGGTGTGTGGTGTTACTTTATAACTTAAAACAGCTGTGCCTCCACCTTTCCCCTCCAACTCCCATTTCTTGGTCTGGATAAAAAATGCATTTGCTTTCAGAAAATTCAGGTAGGAAAGTCATTATGTGAACCCAAATAATAAGAGAGAAAAAGATAACAGTACCTTTGGAGTTGTATGTGTCTGTTTGTTAAAAAGATGATCTGAATTCAGTATAATAGATAGAGTTCTTTTTTTTTAAGATGGTGTCTTGCTCTGTCGCCCAGGCTGGAGTGCAGTGGCGTCATCTTGGCTCACTGCAGCCTCGGCTCCTGGGTTCAAGCAATTCTCCTGCCTCAGCCTCCATGTAGCTGGGTTACAGGCACACGACACCACGCCTGGCTAATTTTTGTATTTTTAGCAGAGATGGGGTTTCATCATGTTGGCTAGGCTGGTCTCAAACTCCTGACCTCAAGTGATCTGCCTGCTTCAGCCTCCCAAGGTGCTGGGATTACAGGCGTGTATCACCATGTCTGGCTGAGAGTTCCTACTGTTGCAGCTTTTCTCCCTTTCACTCCTACTGTTTTTTGTTTTTGTTTTTGTTTTTGGTTTTTGAGGTAGAGTCTCACTCTGTCACCCAGGCTGGAGTGCAGTGGCACGGTATGGGCTCACTGCAACTTCTGCCTCCAGGGTTCAAGCGATTATCCTGCCTCAGCCTCCCGAGTAGCTGGGACTACAGGCGCCCGCCACCACGCCCGGCTAATTTTTTGTATTTTTAGTAGAAACGGGGTTTCACCGTGTTAGCCAGGATGATCTCAATCTCCTGACCTCGTGATCTGCCCGCCTTGGCGTCCCAAAGTGCTGGGATTACAGGCATGAGTAACCGCGCACGCCCAGCCACTCCTACTGTTTTGTTTAAGAGGGTTTTGCTCTGTTGCCCAGGTTGGAGTGCAGTGGTGAGGTCACTGCTCACTGAAGCCTCGACCTTCTGGGCTCTAGCGATCCTCCTACCTCAGCCTCCCAAGTAGCTGGGACTACAGACGTGCCACCACATCTGGCCAGTTTTCAAATTTTTTTCTGGAGATGGTATCTCGCTATGTTACCCAGGCTGGTCTGGAACTTCTGGACTCAAGCAATCTGCCTGCCTTAACCTCCCACAGTGCTAGGATTATAAGTTCAAGCCACCACACCCAGCCTTAACTTTTTATTAAAGTAAAATTTACTTTAAAAAAAGTACACAATTTCTAAGCACACAGCATAGTGAATTTTCACGTATTAAACCCACCCATGTAACTAGCATGTTTGAGTATTTTTTTTTTTTTTTTTTTTTTTTTTTTTGAGACGGAGTCTCGCTCTGTCACCCAGGCTGGAGTGCAGTGGCCGGATCTCAGCTCACTGCAAGCTCCGCCTCCCGGGTTCACGCCATTCTCCTGCCTCAGCCTCCCGAGTAGCTGGGACTACAGGCGCCTGCCACCTCGCCCGGCTAAGTTTTTTTTGTATTTTTTAGTAGAGACGGGGTTTCACTGTGTTAGCCAAGATGGTCTCGATCTCCTGACCTCGTGATCCGCCCGTCTCGGCCTCCCAAAGTGCTGGGATTACAGGCTTGAGCCACCGCGCCCGGCCTGAGTATATTTTTAATTAAAATACTTTAACATGGAAATTTCTGGAAAAAGTAAAAAACTTTAGGGTATTTTCTGTGTAAGGTTATAACGTGTATGTCAAATGATATGTTTATTAATCTTTGGCACATAAATTACTGAAGACTCAAGAAAATTCCTGTAGAATAAAAACTAGGCCACTAGATTAATATTTCTTATGGGAGGAGCTGCTCTTTAAATATAGATTTAAGGAGTCGGAAAGGTAAGTCTTTTCGTTATGGGTATCATATTTTGAGCGTCGGATAGTTATTGGCATAAGTGACCATTTAAATTTGCATTTAAGTCTGCAAAACATTTCTGTTCCACAGAAGCCTGGGACTTGCTTTCTCTGTCCAGTTGCAGTGGAGCATCTGCATGGTGTGGGTGGGGGGTGTCATCAGCTCGCTGCACTCCCTGCTCTTAATTATGGCACTCAGGATGGTGCCTCTGAGTCCTGTGAGAATGAGGTTCCAATTCAGTAACTCCCAGGGGAGGCCCATGGCCCCTGGACCCCTCAGAATAGCAAAGCACTTTGCCACATGGTGCCCTCTGGGAGGACTTTCTTTGGATGCGAGGACTAGGAAGGGGTTCTGCTTTCCTTGAGAAACTGGCATGTGCTTTTTCTCGTGGCCGGCCTGTGTCCTGCCTGTCCACCCTTCCTCTGATCTGCTGAGAGGTGCCCAGTCTGTGGCTCAGCGTTGATACATTGTCCTGGTCCTGAATATTGTGTCAGCTGTAATTTCCTAATCCTGATTAATCCAGTTCTTTCCCCCACTTTATCATGTTTAAGTGATTTAAAACTTCAATGGAATGAGGGTAGGGAAGAAATGTAAATAAACAAACAAACGGATAAACTGATTATATTAGACCAAATAAGGAAAGGCATAAAGAAGACAGCCAGTGGTGAGGATGTGCACTGAGAGGCAGGCTTCCTGAGAACAGCGGCCACGCCAGCCTCCCAGTGAATCAGGGGCGATCTGCTTAATAAGAAAAGGGATTGGCCGGGCGCGGTGGCTCACGCCTGTAATCCCAGCACTTTGGGAGGCCGAGGCGGGCGGATCACGAGGTCAGGAGATCGAGACCATCCTGGCTAACATGGTGAAACCCCGTCTCTACTAAAAATGCAAAAAATTAGCCGGGCGAGGCGGCGGGCGCCTGTAGTCCCAGCTACTCGGGAGGCTGAGGCAGGAGAATGGCGTGAACCCGGGAGGCGGAGCTTGCAGTGAGCCGAGATCGCGCCACTGCACTCCAGCCTGGGCGACTAAGCGAGACTCTGTCTCAAAAAAAAAAAAAAAAATAAATAAATAAATAAATAAGAAAAGGGATTGAATTCTTCACATTCTCAAGCCAAAACGTGCAGAAAAAGCAAGCCTTCTCCACTCACCACACAAGTGCAGACCGAGGCCTTTGCCAACCTAGATAGCACTGCAAAGGGGTGAGACCCTCTGGGGCACGTGGGGTCTCACAGGAATGAGGACTGGTGTTGGCAGAGGCCCTGTGTGTGACACTGTCCTAAGCGTTTGCCATGTGTCGTCTCCTCAGAACAGTACAGCGGTGGGAGATGGGTTCTAGTTGGCCCAGTGTTTTAGAAGAAACTGGCTGAGGGCATGAAAATGTGTCAGGCAGGTGACTCAAGCTCTCCCCTGCCTACCGGAGCCCTTCCTGACCTGCGTGCAGGGTCCTTGTCAGATGTACCCTTCACACATCCAGAACGAGCGACAGGTCTGAGGAAGGAGTTCAGTACTCCCGCAGAGTGGCCATTTCGCTCTCCGTCTTTGATGTCCAGTGTATGTATTGCTGGCTCATCGCTGGATAGCTGCTGCTGCCTTTTTAAGTTCCGTGGATATTTCAACTTAAAAGGAAGAGGCTGAGGCAAAATTAATAGAAGTAGAGAGTTTATTTGGGCCAAGCTTGAGGACTGCAACCCTGGAGCATAGATTCAGGTTGCCTTGGACACACACTGTGATGAGCCGCAGTTACAGGTGAATTTTTACTCCAGCCTGGGTGACAGAGTGAGGTCTCATCTCAAAAAACAAACCAATAAATATAAATAAAGGCAAAAAGGGGGCAGGGAGTGGGCTGAGACAAAGTTGTTTGTGAGGAATTCTGATTGGCTTACACAAATAACATTGATTTAGTGATTGGCTATACATCGTCAAGCTGTAGGGTGTGGGTTATAGTGTCCAGTGTGGCATTATTAGGTTAATTTATAGCCACTTGTGGCAACAGCAGGCAGTTTCAAAAAGTGAACACGTGGCCAGGCGCACTGGCTCACGCCTGTAATCCCAGCACTTTGGGAGGCCGAGACGGGCAGATCATGAGGTCAGGAGATCAAGACCATCCTCGCTAACACCATGAAACCCCGTCTCTACTAAAAATACAGAAAAATTAGCCAAAAAAATTGGGCGTGGTGGCAGGTGCCTGTAGTCCCAGCTACTCGGGAGGCTGAGGCAGGAAAATGGTGTGAACCCAGGAGGTGGAGCTTGCAGTGAGCCGAGATCTCGCCACTGCACTCCAGCCTGGGCAACAGAGTGAGACTCCACCCAAAAAAAAAAAAAAAGTGAATACATGCCTCAAGGGGGAAGTAGAATGTGATTGTTCTCTCAGTTTAATGTTTCTCTGGGCCCAGTAATTTAAAAGGACTCCAGATTCCTCAGATAAGAATTCTTTTCTCATTTCCATCCTCATAGAGGTTGCTTCTCTTTTCCCTCATGTCTGTGGGGCATGGGGTTTCTCAGGGTCCCTCTCCTCTCCTCTCATTCCCCGGGCATCCATACATGGCTGCCTGCCACGTCCCTGGCAACTGGCCAGCCTGACTCCCGCCTTGGCTCTGCTGCAGCTTCCAGGGCCTCCCAGGCCCTGGTCTTATCCTCCCCACATGCTCCCCTCTACAGAGGAGCTCTCTGCAGTGTCTCAGCCACACAGCATGGCCTCCAGACAGCTCTTCCCGCCTGCTTGCTTTGGGGCTCTCTGACGCATGATTTTGTTGCCTGGAAGTATCACCACCTATCTGGATTCTAGTATCTGCTGTGATTCCACTCAGATTCCTTTTTACACAGGCTCTTCCACCTGGATACGAGCTATTCCTATTCAAACTTCCATAGCAAAGACATTTCTTTTTCTTTTTCTTTTTCTTTTTTTTGAGACAACGTCTGTCGCCCAGGCTAGTGCAGTAGCCTGGCTCACTGTAGCCTTGACCTCCTGGGCTCAAGCAATTCTCTGCCTCAACCTCCCAAGTAACTGAGACCACAAGCTAATTTTTCTATTTTTTGTAGAGATGGGGTTTCACCATGTTGCCCAGGGTGGTCTTGAACTCCTAGTCAGAAGTGATACACCTGCCTCAACCCCCCAAAATACTGGGATTACAGGCATGGGCCACTATGCCCAGCCAGAAATTTCTTTCTTTCTTTTTTTTTTTTTTTTTGAGATGGAGTTTCGTTCTTTTGCCCAGGCTGGAATGCATTGGCGCTATCTCGGCTCACTGCAACCTCTGCCTTCCAGATTCAAGCGATTCTCCTGCCTCAGCCTCCCAAGTAGTTGGGATTACAGGCATGCGGCACCACGCCCAGCTAATTTTGTATTTTTAGTAGAGATGGGGTTTCACTATGTTGGTCAGGCTGGTCTTGAACTCCTGACCTCAGGGGATCCACTCACCTCAGCCTCCTGAAGTGCTGGGATTACAGGTGTGAGCCGCCTCGCCTGGCCTCAGAAATTTATTTCTAACCCCAAGGATGCTCTATGCGTTGGGCATTGTGTTGTCAGATTGTCGTGCCCCAGTCTTGCTTTCCCTGTCTGAGGCAGTGTCTCTGGGGGCCTGGATCTTGGAGTTTATCCCCCTGTGCCCACAAGGCCTCCCACACTGCAGGGCGTGTGCTCCTCAGTGCTTGCTGACCAGTGAAGGTTCTGTGTACTAGTCCAGCCAAAACCCTCACCCCAGTTGTCAGACCCTGGAAAAGATGCTAACCAGAAATGCAGATCTCCTCGGGATTTTATTTGACTTAATTCTCACAACATGCATCACCAAGAAAGCTATAGAGAAATGGTTAACACTAATCTCCCAGCCCTTTGTCTTGGTGGCAAGGTCCTGCCACAGGATTGCTTCATTGTAATAAAGATATTTGCTAATGAAAAAGATAAAAGGAATTTAGATAACATGTACATTTCCTCTTTCTCCCTTCCTCTTGAAAGGGAACCACCTTTGGTGTTACTGAACATATTAATAAGAGGAGAGGGAAGAAAGAAACACTTATGTTTAGGAATGTCGGTCATGTAACAGGAAATTGTATTACAATGGCTTTTGGGTGTAGCAGGTCCTTGCCTTTTTCCCTTTTCTTTTTCTTAGTGACTTTCACATTAATTTTGGCTCTTCCATAAGGCACACCACATACCTTTTTAATGTAGGGTTTTAAATTACTTTCACAAAACACAAGCAAAGCATACCCCTCTGTGTCATAATCCCCCCCCAACCTTAAGCTCCTAGTTTTTGTTTGTTTTTGTTTTTGTTTTCTTGAGATGGAATCTCGCTCTGTTCTTAGGCTGGAGTGCAGTGGGGCGATCTCAGCTCATTGCAACCTCCGCCTCCCGGGTTCAAGCGATCCGCCGTGCCTCAGTCTCCCGAGGAGCTGGGATTACAGGCATGCGCCACTGTGGCCGGCTATTTTTAGTAGATACGGGGTTTCTCCATGATGGTCAGGCTGGTCTAGAACTCCGACCTCAGGTGATCCGCCCGCCTCGGCATCCCAGTAAGACTGCTGTTAACATGTTGGTATAAAACTGGACAACTTTTATCTAATTACAAAAATAGATAAAAAGCTTTGCACAGTGGCAGTGTCACAGTCAATGAGGTTTATCCAAGGTGCAATTATTGCTAATTGGAAACTTTCCAATACCCCACCATGACAACTTGAAATGTAGTCAGCACTGGCAATTTTTGACAGTCTCTACAGAGACTGAAAAAAAAAAGAGAGAGATGTAATAGGTGGGTTGCAGTGACTCACACCCGTAATCTCAACACTCTGGTAGGCTGAGGCAGGAGGATTGCTTGAGCTTGTAAGTTCAAAGCCAGCCTGGGCAACATAGCAAGACCCTATTTTTTTAATAAAAAAAAAATATGGAATTATATATTAAACTATATAATGTACCACACACATACATTTTTTTTTTTTTTTTGAGACGGAGTCTCGCTCTGTCGCCCAGGCTGGAGTGCAGTGGCCGGATCTCAGCTCACTGCAAGCTCTGCCTCCCGGGTTTATGCCATTCTCCTGCCTCAGCCTCCCGAGTAGCTGGGACTACAGGCGCCCGCCACCTCGCCCGGCTAGTTTTTTGTATTTTTAGTAGAGACGGGGTTTCACCATGTTAGCCAGGATGGTCTCGATCTCCTGACCTTGTGATCCGCCCGTCTCAGCCTCCCAAAGTGCTGGGATTACAGGCTTGAGCCACCGCGCCCGGCTCACACACATACATTTTGTGTAACAGAATTGAGGCCTTGTGGCCCATCAGATCACCTCAGTCAGTTCTCCTCCGAAGCACCTCATACACTGGCCTCTCCTGCCCCCCCGTACAGTCTCCACCTTTGCTCCTGGGATCTTGGTGGCTCCCGGCTGCCCCTCCTGCGTCTTTCTCCAACTTTGCCTGCACAGTACCCTCCTCAGTCTGATTTGTTTTGTTTTGTTTTTTGAGACAGGGTCTTGCTTTGTCGCCCAGGCTGGAGTGCAGTGGCATGATCATGGCTTACTGCAGCCTCGAACTCCTGGGCTCAAGCAATCCACCCAAGTAGCTGGGACTACAAACGTGGGCCACCATGGCTGGCCCCCCTCATTCTGAAAAGGGAAGATTCTGTCATTTCCCTTCTGGAAACCTTTTCTCTGGCCTCGGGATGGTGCCCGGGAGCTGGCAGGCAGGGCCCACCTGTAGCCGCAGGATCCCACCTCCTGGCAGGCCCACCCTGGCCCTACCCACCCTGGTCCTGACCACCCTGGCCCTGCCTGCCCTGGCCCTGCCCACTCTGCCTGTCTCTCAGGCTGCCCAGTGCTGGCCCCTCTGCAGGACCAGGCCCACTTCTCCCTCAGGGCTCATCTTTCGGTCTGTGATTCAGAAAAGCCTTTTCTGAGCCCCCAGTCAAAATTAGGTCCCTCTGTTCTCTCCCATGACACCATAATTTTCTCCCCCAGTGTTTATCAGAATCTGCTGTTGAGTAGTTGTGTGTCTCCCTGTGTAGATTTTAAGGCCTATGAGACAGTGACTTGGTTCTAGTCGCCACTTTCTGAGACCCAGAACTGTGCAAGCTCCTCAAAACCCCCTGACAGACAAGCACAGAGACAAGCATTATGTCATAAACATTTTCATTCCATTATATAGTCTTTTTAAATATGATTTTTTTTTTTTTTTTTGAGATGGAGTCTCGCTGTGTTGCCCAGGCTGGAGTGCAGTGGCACGATCTGGCTCACTGCAACCTCCCCCTCTTGGGTTCAAGCGATTCTCCCCCATCAGCCTCTTGAGTAGCTGGAATTACAGACACCCGCCATCATGTGTGGCTAATTTTTGTATTTTTGTAGAGATGGGGTTTCACCATGTTGGCCAGGCTGGTCTTGAACTCCTGACCTCAGGTGATTCACCTGCCTTGGCCTCCCAAAGTGCTGAGATTACAGGCCTGAGCCAACACACCCGGCCCTGAAATATGATTTTTAACATCTGCATTGTATTCCATTGTTCAGATAGATGTCCCATAATTTATTGTAAAGAGCTGGTCATGAACATTCTTCTACATACATTCTTATGGATATCACTGATTTCCTCAGAATACATTTTAGGAATGGAATTACTAGGGTAAATGTTGAGAGCATTTTTACCGTTCTTACTTGTATTGCCAAGTGGGTTTTTAAAAATCATTCAATTGAATTTATACTTCCAACCTGCCAACAAAGAATATTATCACTACTACTACTAAAAACTAGAAGCAACTGTCAGTTTAATAGTTGGCTTTGTTTTTGTTTTTGAGACAGAGTTTTGCTCTGTCGGCCAGGCTGGAGTGCAGTGGCACCATCTGGACTCACCGCAACCTCCGTGTCCCGGGTTCAAGCAGTTCTCCTGCTTCAGCCTCCTGAGTAGCTGGGGTTACAGGCGCCTGCCACCATGCCGGGCTAATTTTTGTATTTTTAGTAGAGACAGGGTTTCACCATCTTGGCCAGTCTGGTCTTGCACTCTTGACCTCGTGATCCACCTGCCTCAGCCTTCCAAAGTGCTGGGATTACAGGCATGAGCCACCACGCCTGGCTTAATTTTTGTATTTTTAGTAGAGACAGGTTTCATCATGTTGGCCAGGTTGTTATTGAACTCCTGACCTCACAAGATCCACCTGCCTCAGCCTCCCAAAGTGCTGGAATTACAGGCGTGAGCCACCACGCCAGGCCAAAAGCCCGTTTTAACAGGAAAGCGGGTCCAGCCTCAGGCACTTAATAAGAGCCTCCCCACTCACCGCCAAAATGAGAGCTTTCTGGTACTTAAAACTGGAGAACCATTACCACTTTCTATTATCACACACATCCGTTGCTGCAATTAAGAATACAAAGCCCACTTTGGGAGGCTGAGGGGGGTGGATCATCTGAGGTCAGGTGTTCAAGACCACTCTGGCCAATGTGGTGAAACCCGTCTCTATTAAAAATTAGCTAGGTGTGGTGGCACACGCTTGTAGTCCCAGCTACTCAGGAGGCTGAGGCACGAGAATCACTTGAACCTGGGAGGCAGAGGTTGCAGTGAGCCAAGATCGCGCCACCGCACTCCAGCCTGGGCGACAGAGCAAGACTCTGTTCCCCCAAAAAAGGGGGAGGGGGAGCTGCTGAGGAAATACCTTTTCTCTGCTCCCTGAATGACTTACCTCTGTGAGTGGCGCAGGCCCTAGGTGGACTCTAGGAATTACTGGCTACTCATGTGCTGTGGTGTTGGTCCCTGCAGCTCTTTGCCCTCCACTGCCAGCAGCCTTCTCTTCTATCCCCGTGTGCAGTATAGATCTTAGCATTTTTTATGTGGGCTGTAACATGAAAAATATTGGAGATCATAAATATTGTTCACTTAATGCTTGTTGTGTCACACCAAACGATTTACTGCTGAGATTATTTGCTGTCATGTGGTTGTAGAGATCTAGGCGGGAACTTGTGTACAGTCAAGATTGGTGGTTTTTGTTGCCTGGAACCCCAGCTTTGCCTGGCTTGATGGTTGGGGTCCTGGGAGAGTTCTGGGTCTGTGAGTTCTGGGTCTCCAGTCTGCATGCAGTTCTCTGTGGGGGCTTCATTTAAACTGTTTCTGTCATTGCCAAACCATTTGTGGATGTAAATAGAGAAAACCAACAAGGATCTAAATAGGGGAAAAACCAACAAGGAAATTGAATGTTTTATGACATTTAACAATGCTCTCTTTTAGAATTACTTTTAATAGGGTTATGATGAATTTCAAAATTAACAACAACAAAAAAATGCCACATCCATTATCATAGTCACTACCCAGTGTCTCTTTATTTTGGCCTTAAAATTTACTGGCCAGAAATTCATAGCTCTTGAATTGAAACTGCATTCATCATGCAATTTTTTATATATTAGGTTTTACTCGTTTTAGATTTCTTTTTTTTTTTTTTTTTTTTTTTGAGACGGAGTCTCGCGCTGTCGCCCAGGCTGGAGTGCAGTGGCCGGATCTCAGCTCACTGCAAGCTCCGCCTCCCGGGTTCATGCCATTCTCCGGCCTCAGCCTCCCGAGTAGCTGGGACTACAGGCGCTGCCACCTCGCCCGGCTATTTTTTGTATTTCTTAGTAGAGACGGGGTTTCACCGTGTTAGCCAGGATGGTCTCGATCTCCTGACCTCGTGATCCGCCCATCTCGGCCTCCCAAAGTGCTGGGATTACAGGCTTGAGCCACTGCGCCCGGCCAGATTTCTTTTCTTGCTTATTTTTTTGGTTTTGTTTTAGTTTGTTCTTGTCAATAGAGATGGAGTCTTGCTGTGTTTCTCGGCCTGGTCTGAAACTCCTGGCCTCAAGTGATCCTCCCGCCCTGGCCTACCAAAGTGTTGGGATTACAGGCGTGAGCCACTGTGCTCAGCCCCATCTTAGATATAGTTATTTTGTAGTCCTGTATTTAGAAGGGAGATTTTTTTCATAGTTAAATTTTTACAATTTGTAATCTTCTGTAATTGACTTATTTGTTAGTGGATGCCTTTTTTCTTCGTAAGAGTTCTTGATGACTTTCCTGTACTGTGGGAAACGGCAGGAAATTCTTCTCCCCTCTGTACCCTCCCCCAGCAACGAGCCTGGCTGTGTAGGCTCCGCAGCGGCCCCAGGTGTCAGAAGCACTAAATCGAGCTGCTGGTAGCCGATCCCACCGCAGAGGCCTAACCCCCAGTGGTAGAATAAGAAGGATGCTGGAGATGAGCGGGCTGTGGTGGCACGGCAGTTCACAGTGTCATCAGGAATAGGCACCTTCTCTCTCTCTCTCTGCCGCCCTTAGCAAGTGACTGCACCAGGTGGCACCTCTGTGATGGTGTTCCAGGTCTGAACCAGGGAAGGATGCGCTGGCTCTGGCTCTTTGTCAGGGAGCTTCCCCAGCACCTCCCCGGTCAGGACCCAGTTACTTGGTCACGGGGGTTTAAGCAGCTTTGGAAATGTGTACTTCAGCTGGGCATATGGCCACCCCTAATGCAACTGAGCACTGTTAGTAAGGAAGAAAGGGAGGCTGGACCTTGGTTAGAAAGCCATAGTGTAGCCATGTGTCACCTTGGCTGTGTCACCAGGGCATACCATGCACCTTCTGAGCCTCAGGATTCCTCATCCACACACTTGGGATGATAATTGCTCCATATTCTGAGTTGTCCCGCTGACCAGAAAGAATGTAAAGTGACTGGCCCGTGGTTGGTATGCAGAGGTGGCAGTCTGACCACAGTGCCATGTGTCATTAGTGCTCAGAAACTTGTGAGGATGCTGGAGAACTGGGCTTCCTGGTGCTGTGACGTGCTTTACTGAAATAATAAGATCATTGTCCAACCAGCCTGGGTGCGACGGGTCCCCTGTCCCACAGAAATCACGTGGAGAAGATTTGCTCAAACTTGTGGAATGTGTGTGTCCTTGTGGTTTTGATATATATTTGGGTAGTTATGACATTAGAAGAATTATTAATCATGTCATAGAAATAAAGGTTGTTTTGTACAAAAGTAAATGATTAACAGTGACAGATTTCTCCAGCCAAGAAGTACATATTTAATGTAAACTGGAAGTAACTTCATTTGGCTTATAAAAGCTTTTAGTCAGCAGAGAGCTGTTGTAAAGCTAGTGGCATTTGGCATCTGGGAGGCCCAAGAATGTGGCCAAGTGTAGTGGAACAAATTGTACTCTGTGCCGGCTGTCAACCTTGGAGACGCCTAGAAGAGCCTTCAGTGATTCCGTGTGTGTCTCTGTCACCTTCTGTTTCTTCTCCATGCCACATGGCTTAACTCAGCTCTGCCGCTTTGGTGTTTCCACGGTTTTTCTGGAGTTGGAGGCTGGAAATGTTTTAAGAAGCCCCACCCTGTGGCTGGGTCTTTCTGCACTGAACTCGTCTTATTTGCTTCCAGTCTTCCCATCACGTCTCTACCTCTCTGAGGTCACCGTAGAAAGAGAAATCAAGTCAGCAGGGACTCAGCTGACCCCTCTTTTCAGGATTCCTTGGTAGTTTCCAAATTCTTTCTCTACACCAGGAAGGTATGTTCTCTCTCCCCCCATCCCTTGTTCTCTCCCATCCTCCCCACTTCTCTTTCTCAACCCGGTCTGGGAGTCGTTTCTAACAAGAGGTTCCTAGCTTACATTGTCTCTGGCGGTAGGCTCCACTTCCAGTCTTTCTGTTAATGAGTCCTTTCTTCAGTGGCCTACTTTTTTTTTTCTCGTGTCTTTGCTGCTAACACCCTGCTCTGCTATACCTGGATTCTCCCTGACCCAGTAATTCCCCCGGTGAACTTTTCCTGAATGGCAAGTCCCTTGGTAACCACTGTCCTCACCGTCCTCTTCCAGTCTGATCTCCACTTATTTCTTGTACCGGCCCAGCCTCCCTGTTCTCATTGGGTCGGCCCTCTGCACCTCCCCTGCCACCAGGCTGTGAGATTATCTCCCACACTGGATTCGCTCATGCTGTCGCCCCCCGGAGTGCACTCCCCAGCCAGCCGTGGTCCACCCTTCGAGTCCCACTTCCACGACCCATCCTGTGGCCTTGTACAGCCGTTCATCCGAGTGCCTGCTAAGTTCTTTTCTGAATTCCCATTTGTGTCAGTATCATCCAGGGAACTGTGGTAGGTCTCTCAGCATCTTGGGGATTATTTAGGGGTGTCCAGTCTTTTCCCTGGGCCACAATAGAAGAAGAATTGTCATGGACCACACATAAAATACACTAATACTAACGATAGCTGATGAGCTTAAAAAAAAAAAAAAAGGCCGGGCGTGGTGGCTCACACCTGTAATCCCAACACCTGGGGAGGCTGAGGCAGGCAATTACTTGAGGCCAGGAGTTCCAGACCAGCCTGGCCAAACGTGGCTAAACCCCACCTCTACTAAAAATACAAAAATTCGTCAGGCGTGGTGGCGGGCGCTGTAATCCCATCTACTCAGGAGGCTGAGGCAGGAGAATTGCTTGAACCTGGGATGCGGAGGTTGCAATGAGCCGAGATCGTGCCATTGCACTCCAGCCTGGGAGACAGAGCAAGACTCTGTCTCAAAAAAATAAATAAAAAATGATAAGCCATAAGAACAGAGCAGAGATCAGTTTGTGTGTGAATCTAGGCAAACTGCAGCACATAGCTCTCACCTGTAAAACAGAGTACCTAACCCATTAGAATGCAATGTTGCTGCAACGTATTATCAGCAGTATTGTTTTTAGCCATCATTACTGCACATGGAGAGAACAGGGAAAGTGAGACCTTAGGAACTAAGGCAGTCAGTAGCACCGGGAGGAACCAGATGCTGGCTTTAGCAGACAGCAAATTTAAACTGCTATCATGAAATGGTTAAAATGACAAATTTTGTTAGTTTTTGAAACAATTTTTTTTAAAAAGCTGTTAAAAATATGTTCAGAGAATGAAAGGGAAGTGTATCAGAATTAAGAGAAAATACAGGGTTAGTGAATGCACAGACAGAAAATCTTTTATTAGTCAGGGTCTTGCTCTGTCACCCAGACCACAGTGCAGTGGGTGCCATAACAGCTCACTGCAGCCTTCCTGGGCTCAAGCAACCCTCCCTCTCAGCTTCCGAAGCAGCCGTGACTACAGGCACACTCTGCCATACTCAGCTCACTGTTTAACTTTCTTGTAGAGATAGAGTCTCACTGTTTTGCCCAGGCTGGTCTCAAACTCCTAGGCTCAAGTGATCCCCTGCTCCCCCACACCCCCCTGGTTCCCAAAGTGCTGGAATTACAGGCATGAGCCACCACACCCAGCCCCAGACAGGAAATCTTTACAGAGAAATGGAAACTACAAAAATGGAAACTCTAAGCTGAAAAGTAAAATAAGTGAAAAAAATTTTATTGGCTACATGGTATCAACATAACAGTAGGTATGGCAATAGAAAGAACCAGTAAACTGAAATATAAATTAGTAGAAATTACCCAATCCAAAAATCATAGAAAAAAATTGAACAGAAATGAACAGAAATCTCAGTGACTTGTGGGATAATATGAGATTGTCCAGTATATGTGAAATTGGAATCCAAGAAGACGAATAGAAAGGAAATACTTAAACATTTGACACAGTAATAGTTAAAAGCTTCCCAGATGTGGTGAAAAGCATTCAAGTGCAGATCTAAGAAGCTTAATAAACCAAGAGCAGGATGAACACAGAGGAAACAACTCCTAGGCCTATCATATTTAAGCTAATGAAAGCCAAAGATAAACACAAAATCTTGAAAGCACCCAGAGAAAAATGATGTTACATACAGAAAAATGATAAGATTAAAAACTGACTTCTCATCAGACAGTATAAAAGCTGAATATATTGAAATGACACATTCAAAGTGCTGAAGAAAAAAGTACACCAAGTATTTTATATCTAGCAAAACTGTCCTTCAGAAATGAAAGTGTTGTAAAGACATTTCCAGGGGAACAAAAATCTGAGAAAATTTGTTACCAGGGGACCTGTATTAAAAGAAATACTAAAGGGGTAGGGGTATGGGGGGGAAATGCTAAAGGATATACAGGAAGCAATGAAGAGCACTAAAAATAGTAGATATCAATAAGTATAAAATACTAATTTATTTTTCATTTTCTTTCTTGTAATCTCTTTAAAAGACATATCAGTATTTAAAGTAAAAACACTTTATTGATACAACACTATGAGTTGGGAGAGTTAAGTGGAAATATATTATTGCCGAGTTCCTTTTCTAGTGTAACTCAAAATTAACATTTAAGTAGATTGTTGATATAGTTTGGATATTTGTCCCCACCCAAATTTCATGTTGAAATGTAATCCCCAGTGTTGGAGATAGGCGTGGTGGGACTAGATCATGGGAGTGGATTTCTTTCTTTCTTTTGTTTTTTTTTTTTTGGAAGCAGAGTCTAGCTCTTTCACCCAGGCTGGAGTGCTGTGGCTCGATCTCAGCTCAGTCCAACCTCCCCGTCCCAGGTTCAAGCGATTCTCCTGCTTCAGCCTCTTGAGTAGCTGGGATTACAGGTGTGTGCCACCATGCCTTGCTAAGTGTTGTATTTTTAGTAGAGACAGGGTTTCACCATGTTGGCCAGGCTGGTCTCGAACCCCTGACCTCAGGTGATCTGCCTGCCTCGACCTCCCAAAGTGCTGAGATTACAGGCGTGAACCACCATGCCCAGCCATGGGGATAGATTTCTTATGAGTAGTTTAGCACCACCCTCTTGCTGCTGTCCTCAAGATAGTGAATTCTCATGAGGTCTGGTTGTTTAAAAGTGTGTGGCACCTCCCCCTGCCCTCTTGCTCCTGCTTAATCATGTGATGTGTCTGCTCCTACTTTGCCTCCATGAGTAAAAGCTCCCTGAGGCCTTCCCAGAACCCCAGCAACTGCTGGTACCATGCTTGTACAGCCTGCCGAACCATGAACCAGTTAAACCTCTTTTCTGTATAAATTACCCAGCCTCGGGTATTTCTTTATAGCAATGCAAGAATGGCCTAATACAATTGTAGTAAGTTAAAAGTGTTTATTACCACACCTGTAATCTCAGTATTTGGAAGGCTGAAGTGGGCAGATCACTTGAGCTCAGGAGTCTGAGACCAGCCTGGGCAACATGGTGAAACCCCATCTCTACAAAAAATGCAAAAAAAATTAGCCAGGCATGGTGGCGCACATCTGTAGTCCCAGCTACTTGGGAGGCTGAAGTGGGAGGATGGCTTGAGCCTGGGAGGTGGAGGTTGCGGTGAGCCATGATGGTGCCAATACACTCCAGCCTGGGCCATAGAGCCAGATCCTGTCTCAAAAAAAATTATATTACCATCTTTAGAGCAACCACTAAAATATAATTCAAAGAGACAGAGCTAGAGAGCCAATAGAGCAGTTAAAATAGAATACTAAAAAAATAATAATAATAATAATATGAGACAAATAGGAATAGCAGGCCTAAATAATAACATTCACTGCAAAGGGATTCAGCACCTTAATCAAAAGGCAAAGAATATGGGAGTGAATAAAAAGCTAAGTGCAAGTATATGCTGTCCACATGAGACATATTCTAAATACGAGGACACAAATAGACTGAAAGTAAAAAGCTGGAAAACAATATGCCACGCAGTGGCAGTATTAATATCAGGCAGTACCCTTCAAGATGAGGAATATGGTTGGTCCATATCTGTGAGTTTTGCATCTGCAGATTCAACCAATTGCAGATAGAAAACTTAAAAAAAAAAACACAAAATACCCCACCACCAACAAAAGATAACAGTACAACAATTTTTTTTTTTTTTTTTTTTTGAGACAGAGTCTCGCTGTGTCACCCAGGCTGGGGTGCAGTGGCGCGATCTCGGCTCACTGCAAGCTCCACCTCCTGGGTTCAGGCCATTCTCCTGCCTCAGCCTCCGAGTAGCTGGGACTACAGGCGCCCGCCACCTCGCCCGGCTAGTTTTTTGTATTTTTAGTAGAGACGGGGTTTCACCATGTTAGCCAGGGATGGTCTCGATCTCCTGACCTCGTGATCCACCCGCCTCGGCCTCCCAAAGTGCTGGGATTACAGGCTTGAGCCACCGCGCCCAGCCAACAGTACAACAATTAAAAAAAAAAAAAAATTAAAAACAGTATAGTGTAACTATTTACATAGTATTTACATTGTATTCAGTATTATAACTAATCCAGACATGATTGAAAATATATGGGAAGATATATATAGGTTATATGCAGATACTACTTCATTTTATATGAGACTTGATAATTCTGGGATTTTGGTATTTGTGGGGGGGGATCCTGAAACCAATTCCTCATAGATGCTTAGGAACAACTGTATTACTCAAGGCAAAGAGGGACACTTCATAAATAGAAGGGTCAGTAGATCCGGAAAATGTAGTAGTGAGTATGCCTAAAAGCAAAGCTTCAAACTATATGAAGCAAAGTATATGCAGCAAGAGCTAAAGGAGATATGGGTAGATAACACAGTCATACTTGGCAATTTTAATACCCCCCTCAATGGTTGATAGAAAAGTAGACAAAAATATCGGTAAGGATATAGGAGACTTGAACAACATTATGAGCCACTTTATTTAATTGGCATCCATAAAAGGCCACACTCAATATGTGAAGAATACAGTCTGTCCCTCCCTCCCTTGTTCCCTCCCTCCCTCCCTCCCTTCCTTCCCTCCTTCCTTCCCTCCTTCCTTCCTTCCTCTTTCCTCCCCTTCTCCATCACTCTCTCTTTTATTTTGGATTAAGGGGTACACATGCAGGTTCATTAATACAGGAAAACACCTGTTTTGGGGGTTTGGTGTACAGACCATTTCGTCACCCATATAGTACTCCATAGTTACTTTTTCTGATCTTCGCACTCCTCCCACCCCACATTATTTTCAAATGCACACAGCATGTTCAGAAAGACAGACTGTAAGATATAGAACAAGTGGGCCAGGCGCAGTGGCTCACGCTTGTAATCCCAGCACTTTGGGAGGCCAAGACGGGTGGATCACCTGAGGTCGGGAGTTTGAGACCAGCCTGACCAACACGGGAAAACCCCGTCTCTAGTAAAAATACAAAAATTGGCCGGGCATGGTGGCTCACGCCTGTAATCCCAACACTTTGGGAGGCCGAGGTGGGTGGATCACGAGGTCAGGAGATCGAGACCATCCTGGCTAACACGGTGAAACCCGTCTCTACTAAACATATAAAAAATTAGCCGGGCGAGGTGGCGGCGCCTGTAGTCCCAGCTACTCAGGAGGCTGAGGCAGGAGAATGGCGTGAACCCGGGAGGCAGAGCTTGTAGTGAGCTGAGATCGCGCCACTGCACTCCAGCCTGGGCGACAGAGCAAGACTCCATCTCAAAAAAAAAAAAAAAAAAGACATAGAACAAGTTTCAATAGATTTTCAAAGATTGATATCTTGCAGAATATGTTCTTTGTCCACAAAGAAATCATAAAAAATAATTTTGTTTATTTTTAGACTGGATCTTGCTCTGTCACCCAGGCTGGAGTGCAGTGGTGCAAACACGGCTCACTGCGGCCTTGACCTCCTGGGCTCAAGCGATTCTCCCACCTCAGCACCACAAGTAGCTGGGACTATAGGTATGCACCACCATGTGTGGCTAATTTTTTTTTATTTTAGCAGAGAAGAGGTCTTGCGGTGTTGCCCAGGCAGGTCTCAAACTCCTTAGCTCAAGCAATCCTCCCACCTTGGCTTTGCAGAGTGCTGGGATTACAGGTGTGAGCCACCACACCCAGCCAGAGAAAGAATTTTCAAAAGCCCTAAATATTTGGGTATTAACTCACTTCCAAGTAACTCATGAATCAAAGAAGGAGTCACAAAAGAAATTATAAAATATTTTGATTTGAATAATTAAAATATAATACATTAAGATTTCTGGGATTTGGGTAAATTGGTGGGCACTTTAAAGTGATTTGGCTAAAGAAAAGAAATAATAAAGAGAACAAACAGTAGAGAAAGTTGATTAGGTTCTTTGAAAAGATCAATAAGATTAATAAACTTCTAGCTAAACTTGTGAAAGGGAGAGAAAGGAAAGAAGGAAGAAAAAAACCCAAACCCACAGTGGAAACAAATAACTAATTTCAGGAGTGAATGGGGGGACACCACTATGAATTCTAGAGACATTTAAAAGAATATAAGGGAGGATACAAACAACAATTTGTTGGCCAATGCATTTGACTACTTTGAAATAGACAAATTTCTTGAAAGACGAATATTACTAAAACTGACACCAGAAGAAATAGAAAAGTCTGAATAGCCCAGTATCTACTACAGATACGAAATTCATGTGAAATTCATAATCAAAATCCTCCTACAAAGAAAACAATAGGCTCAGATGGTTTCATTGGTGAATTGTATCAAACAATTAAGGAAGAAGTAATAATAATCCTAGCCAAACTCTATGAGACTGGTATTACTCTGAAATTGACTTGCCAAAGCCACCATAAAAAAAAACTACAGACTAATATTCCAATATCTTTTTTTTTTTTTTTTTTTTTGAGACGGAGTCTCGCTCTGTTGCCCAGGCTGGAGTACAGTGGCACGATCTTGGCTCACTGCAAGCTCTGCTTCCTGGGTTCACGCCATTCTCCTGCCTCAGCCTGCCGAGTAGCTGGGACTACAGGTGTGCCCCACCACACCCGGCTAATTTCTGTATTTTTAGTAGTGATGGGGTTTCACCGTATTGGCCAGGCTGGTCTCGAACTCCTGACCTTGTGATATGCCTGCCTTGGCCTCCCAAAGTGCTGGGATTACAGACGTGAGCTACCACACCTGGCATTCCAATATCTTTTATAAATGCAATATAAATCCAAACATCCTTACCAAAATACTAGTAAATGGCATTTGGTAAGAAGATGATACATCAGGATCAACTGGAATATATCCCAGATATACAAGGTTAATTTACCATTAGAAAATCAATGTGGCCGGGCGCGGTGGCTCAAGCCTGTAATCCCAGCACTTTGGGAGGCCGAGGCGGGCGGATCACGAGGTCAGGAGATCGAGACCATCCTAGCTAACATGGTGAAACCCCGTCTCTACTAAAAATACAAAAAACTAGCCGGGCGTGGTGGCGGGCGCCTGTAGTCCCAGCTACTCGGAGGCTGAGGCAGGAGAATGGCCTGAACCTGGGAGGCGGAGCTTGCAGTGAGCCGAGATCGCGCCACTGCACTCCAGCCTGGGTGACACAGCGCGAGACTCCGTCTCAAAAAAAAAAAAAAAAGAAAATCAATGTAACTCATCATATCACAAAATACAGAATAAAAACCATTTCATCATCTCAATAGATACAGTAAGCATTTCAGAAAAATCCACCACCCATTTGTACCAAAAACTATCACCAAACTAGGAATAAAAGGCAACTTCCTCAACTTGCTGCGGGGCATCTGTGTAAAATCCACAGGTAACATCAACATGTAATGGTGGAAAACCAAATAACTTGCCTCTGAGATTAGTAATGAAGTGTGATGTCCTCTTTCATCTTCCGTTGGAGGTCCTAGCTGGTGCAGTAAGGAAAGGAAAAAGAAACAAAAGTACACAGATTGGAAAAGAAGAAAAACAATTTGCATTTGACATGATCCTTTTTATAGAAAACCTTAAGGAATCTATTTTAAAAAGTTACCAGAACTAATAATTTCCTCTAATAATTTAGCATGGTCACAGGATACAAGGTCAGTATGCAAAAATCAGTAGCTTTTTTTTTTGTGAACTAGCAGTGAACACTTCAAAGTTGAAATTTGGCGTGGCGCGGTGGCTCACGCCTGTAATCCCAGTACTTTGGGAGGCCAAGGTAGGTGGATCACAAGGTCAAGAGATCGAGACCATCCTGGCCAACATGGTGAAATCCTGTCTCTACTAAAATACAAAAGTTAGCCAGGCGTGGTGGTGCATGCCTGTAGTCCCAGCTACTCGGGAAGTTGAGGCAGGAGAATCATTTGAACCTGGGAGGTGGAGGTTGCAGTGAGCCAAGATCGTGCGACTGCACTCCACTGGCGACAGAACGAGACTCCAGAAAGTTGAAATTTAAGATGCAGTTTCATTTACAGTAGTATTTAGAAATACAAAATACTTAGGGATAAATTTAACAAAATATGTGCAAGATCTGTACACTTAAAACTGCAAAGCATTGCTGATCAAATTAAATATCAAAATAAATGGAGAGAGCATGTTCACAGATCAGAAGACTCAATACTGTTAAGACGGCAGTTCTCACAGTTATCTGTGGATCCAGCAGAATCCAAATAAAATCTCAGCAGGTTTATTTTTTAAAAAAATTGAAATTGACAGCTGGTTCTAAATTCATACGGCACTGCAAAGTACCTAGAATAGCAAAAGCAATGTTTTAAAACAGAGCACAGGTGGGGTCCTTAAACTACCTACTTTCAAAACCGCTAGTCCTGACTTTGGACTAGACTATTGTGGGTAGTCTCTAAAGCTAAGCAAGACAGTGTGGCTTTGGCATAAGACTAGAAAGACAGGTAAGCAGAACAGAGTACAAAAATAGACCCACACTGATATGGGACTTACTACAATTGATTTTCAACACGAGTACCATGAAAATTCAATGAGGAAAGGGGCATAGGTTGAGTTTTTTTGTTTGTTTCTTTCAGCAAATGGTGCTAAGACAACTGGATAGCCTGATGAGTCAAAATTAATGTTTACTCTGACCTCATACCATTCACAAAAATTAAGTCAAAATAGATTGTAGAACTAAATATAGAACTTACAGCTAAAAACTTTGGGGAAAAAAGCATAGGATAAAATCTTGCAACCTTGAGAAAGGCAAAGATCTCTTAGATCCACCACAAAATTCATGGGACATAAAAGGAAACCTGGTAGACTGGATGTTTACAAAATGAAAAATATTTGCTCTTCAGAGGACATTAAAACAACAAAATTCAATCCACAGAATGAGAAAAAGTATTACTGATGCATATATCTGACAAGGGACTCACATTTGGAATATATAAAGAACTACAATAATAAAAAGGCAAACTTTTAAAAATGGGCATAAGATTTGAGTAGACACTTCACAAAAAAAATATGCAGGAATGTCAAATAAGCACATGAAAAGATACACAGCATCATTCATCATCAGAGAAATGCAAATGAAAACCACAATGAGATATTATATACTCATTAGAAAGGCTAAAGTATGAAGGTCCGATAATAATTGGTGAGAATGTGCAGCAATTGGAATTTTCTTAAAATTCACATAGAAATGTAAAGCAGTTTATTTACTGATGTTTTTTAAATTAAAAATTGAAATGAGGTTTTGCTATGTTGCCTAGGCTGGTCTCCATCTCCTGGGCTCAAACAATCCTCTTGCCTCTGTCTTTCAAATTGCTGGGATTATAGGCATGAGCTATGGTGCCAGGCCAAAACAATTTAAGTCAAACATACCTACCATATGTCTCAGTCATTCCTCTCCTATGTATCTACTTAAGAGCAATGAAAACATGTCTATAAAAAGACTTGTACATACATATTTATAGTAGTTTTATTTGTAATAGCAAAAAACTAAACAAGCCCAGTGTCCATCAATAGTTGGATGGATGAATTTTGGCACATCCCTGCAATAGAATACTACCAACCAAAACAAAGAAACTCAAGGGGCCACTTATACAACAGCATCAGTGGACTTCAGAATCATGCCGCATGACAGATGCTGAACACAAAAAGCGCATACTGCACAGTTCTATTTATTTAGTAGTTTAGAGAATGGTAACTCATTTATAGTGACAAAAAGTGGGTAATTAGTTACTTAGGGTGGGGTGGAGGGAGGGAGTACAAAAAGGGGCACCAAAAAAATTTGGGGATTGATGGAAATATTCTGTATCTTCGTTGCGATGGTGATTTTTTTTTTTTTTTTTTTTTTTTGAGACAGAGTCTCGCTCTATGGCCCAGGCTGGAGTGCAGTGGCCGGATCTCAGCTCACTGCAAGCTCTGCCTCCCGGGCTTACGCCATTCTCCTGCCTCAGCCTCCAGAGTAGCTGGGACTACAGGTACCTGCCACCTCGCTCGGCTAGTTTTTTGTATTTTTTAGTAGAGACGGGGTTTCACCGTGTTAGCCAGCATGGTCTCAATCTCCTGACCTCGTGATCCACCCATCTCGGCCTCCCAAAGTGCTGGGATTACAGGCTTGAGCCACCGCGCCCGGCCTGTGATGGTGATTTTACTGGTGTCTACATCTTTCATACTTGAACGGTCCAGTTACAGTGGATGCGAATAATTTGTTTCCTTCTGTTCTTTCTTATGCCTAGAGGAGGGTGGGGCTTCTGATGGGTATTCCAGGGATTAGTGTTGATTTCATGGGCAGCCCTGTTTATGGCCAGTGCTTTCAGAGGTGGCCTAAGGATGGTCAGGCTAGGTCTTTGGGTGGAGAGGCTCTTCCAAAACATCAGGCAAAATCAGGCTGTACTTTAAACAAACCTTATAGCAGGGGTCCCTAATCTAGTCCTAGTCAGAAAGTCACAGTTGGTGAAAAAATCAACCGAGACCTACAGGGCCGCATGGCCATCAGTAGCATCTCCACAGCTCTACTTTTGTGTAGCCTGGAACACTAAGGGGTCACAGCAATAATTTCACTTCCTCCTCTGTGTTGAGGACGGGAGACCTCACCACGTGTGAACCAGCTGACCAGCATAAATTTAGTATGTCCAGATAATGTTGTGAGCAGTGTCAGTCGAGATCTGAACCTGTCTGGGTCAATGAGTGCAGACCTAATGACAATCAGACAGAATTTCATGGCATACTACCTCACGTGTCATGAATAGGGATAAAACCGAAGTGATCCATCCTACATGACACCAAAAGGTAGAGTTATTGAACAAGCTGGTACTGTTCCTTTTAAGAAACCCTCCACAGGTCTTCCTGAAAATGATCCCATGTCCGACCCCTCAGATGCCAACCAGAAACTCTTCCTCACTCATGACGATAATTTTTTTTTTTTTTTTTT